>NC_041390.1:393365085-393433267 GCF_002162155.2 Triticum dicoccoides | reverse complement strand
GACCCCGACACGGCACCCCGACACCGACAGGACACTGCGACCACCGACACCTCCCGAAAAGGTGTTCTTTGGCCTTCCAGAGGCCGACGGGGCCATATATTTGTGAATTATTAGTTAGATCATATATTTTTCGATTTTGTTATGAAAAACATCATATATAATTGTGTTGATCGTGTAGTTTTAAATGTGCAGTTGTTTCATCGCTGTGAGGTTTGGTGTTCGACGACCTCGCTGTGCGTTTGACGAGCTCTGCCCCTTCGTTCGTGGGTGAGCACAAATGACAAGTCCTCCTCCCCCATTAATTATTTGATCTATTCCGATGAAACTTGATAGCTAGCTATATATGTGTCTTGAATCATCAGTATGCGTAACCAATATGTGTCTCCCGTTCGAAAGCGTCATAGTTATAAATATGCATGCATTTGCATATTTATAACCTTGATTCTTTCGAATTGTCCAACACTATCCATGGACAGCCCGAGTATGTGTAGATTGGGTTCGTTTTCCCATATGCTTTGCTCCGGATCCGACGCATATATTTCGTCAGTGCCTCCCCTGTTGTTCTCCGGGTACACATCCTCTCTGTTTATTGCAGAGACGTGTATCAGGAGAACAGCGGGGAGGTGCTGCCGAAATTTTGCGTCGGATCCGGAGCATAGCATGGGAAAATGAACCCAATATACACATACACGGGTGGGATTAGGACCTATCATTGCCTATTAGAGTGTAGGTTGCATGGACGTAATAAAATTGACAAAGTAGATCAACTGATGAATATATACATGGTGAATTACATATATAATTGTTGTGTGCCCAGTAGCTCTGAAAGTCAAGATGAGTGACCGTGCGTGGATGTATATCGGTCACACTGGTCAGAACAAATGGAGCACTGAATGGTTCACAAAAACTAAGGGGTTTGTGCAAGCCGCATTTGCAAATGGCCAAAAGAAAACCTGGTGCCCCTGTTTCCGGTGCGGCAATTGGGAAAAGAAGACGGAGGCTGAAATGGGCAAACACCTGCAGAAGAGTGGTTTTACGCCCGATTATACGGTGTGGACATTTCATGGTGAGTCTGCCCAACGTGACCGAGCTGAGGTGGATCATCGTCGCACCGACGAGCATGGTACCGGGATGGAAAACATGGTGCAAGGCTATGATGATGCTCGGGATTCGGACAAGGAGATGGAGGAATCTGCAAAGGCCTTCAATGAAATGTTGGAGTCTTCGAAACGTCCGCTCCACGAGTACACTGAGCTTTGTCAGTTGGATGCCATCTCACAAGTAATGGCTCTGAAGGCTCAGTTCAACTTGGGCAGAGAATGCTATGACGCAATTATGACAGTATTTGGACGCTTTCTACCCAAAGGCCATGTAATGCCTGCAAACCTGTACCAGTCGGACAAAATCCTCCGTGCACTGAAGATTCCCTATGAGAAGATACATGCCTGTGAGAAAGGATGTGCCTTATTTAGGCTTGACTATGAGAAGATACATGCCTGTGAGAAAGGATGTGCCTAGAGTTAGCTTCTTTTCCTCCAAAATGACTTAATAAGCTTACTAACCTCATAAACGATCCATTCTACCTAAGTTAGCTCTAAAACGATATGTACTTAGCTTACTTATGTCAAAAATTGCATAATTAACTTAGTTAGCTCATAGACGATCCATTTTACCTAGGTTAGCTCCAAAATGACCCATCTTACCAAGTTAGCTTATAAATGATCCAGTTTATCCATGTTATCTCTAAAATGACCCAATTTACCTACAGTAGCTCCTAAACGATCCATTTCACCTAAGTTAGCTAAAAACGATCCATTTCACCTAAATTAGCTCTTAAATGATCCATTTCACCTAAGTTTGCTCAAAAAAGATCCATTTCACCTTAGTTAGCTCAAAAACACCTTAGTTAGCTCATAAATGATCCATTTCACCTTAGTTAGCTCAAAAACTATTCATTTGACCTTAGTTAGCTCAAAAACGAACCATTTCACCTTAGTTAGCTCATAAATGATCCATTTCAACTAAGTTAGCTCATAAATGATCCATTTCACCTTAGTTAGCTCAAAAAGTTCCATTTCACCTTAGTTAGCTCATAAACGACCCATTTCAAGTAAGTTAGCTCATAAATGATCCATTTCACCTAAGTTAGCTCATAAATGATCCATTTCACCTTAGTTAGCTCAAAAACTATTCATTTCACCTTAGTTAGCTCAAAAACGATGCCCTTCACCTTAGTTAGCTCATAAATGACCCATTTCAACTAAGTTAGCTCATAAATGATCCATTTCAACTAAGTTAGTTCATAAACAACCCATTTCAACTTAGTTAGCTCATATATGATCCATTTCAACTAAGTTAGCTCATAAATGGCATATACTTCTTGTTCTAGTCTTCTTCTTGTTCTAGTCACCTATTTCTAACTTTCTTATTTACCATTTTGCAGATTTCATTCACTTCATGGAACCTAGCTTGCTATGATGGAGAGCTTGCTTTTCCTTTCATGAAACTTTGCATTGTATCTAGCTTGCTATGATGGAACTTCCTATTGTAATATGTATATGGATGGAACTTGCTTAGGTATGAACAACGTGTATGGATGAAACTTATGTGATATGTGATATGAAACTTATGTGCTGGATATTTGATATGGAAATATATCTATATATGTCATATATATTTGCTCTGAAAATTGTTGGATTCAAAAAAACAGAAAAAAGAGCCAATATGCAGGCTCTTTGCCGTCTGCCACCGACGGCAAAGAGCTCTTTGCCATCAGCAGCGGACGGCAAAGAGGCCACGTGGCAGGCAGCTGTGCTTCCTGGGAGGCTGACCAATTTGGTTAGTTTGCCTACAATGGCTGGCGGCAAAGGCTTTGCCGTCCGCGGCGGACGGCAAAGAGCAAAAACTTTGCCTACAGCGGCGGACGGCAAAGGCCTGCCGTGTAGTGACGTCGGCTGACATCACACGGCGGACGGCAAAGGCCTTCCGAAGTTTGCCGTCAGCGGCGGACGACAAAGGCCTGCCGTTAGCCACCTAACGGAGTAACAACACACTTATTGCCGTCTGCACTCTTTGCCGTCCGCTGCTGATGGCAAAGGCTCCTTTGCCGTCAGCCGCCCGAAGTAGATGGAAAAGTACCTCTTTGCCGAACCTTACTTTGCCGTCACCTTTTGCCGTCCGCGGCGGACGGCAAAGACCTTTGCCGTCAGCCATCCATGCCTTTGCCGTCCGCCATGGCTGATGGCAAAGTAGCTGATTCCTGTAGTGACATCAACAATCATACCATAGGCTAGCTTCTAGGGTTTAGCCTCTCTGATCTCATGGTAGATCAACTCTTGTAATACCCATACCATCAATATTAATCAAGAAGGACGTTGGGTTTTACCACCATCGAGAGGGCCCGAACCTGGGTAAAACTTCGTGTCCCCTGCCTCCTATTACCATTCGTCCTAGACGCACAGTTCGGGACCCCCTACTCGAGATCCGCCGGTTTTGACACCGACATTGGTGCTTTCATTAAGAGTTCCTCGGTGTCGTTGCCATCAGGAAGGATGCCTCGCCCGCCTTTAAAGATGGCACCGTTGCTAAGGGAGCTTTGGTTGTCGGCCAAACCCTCCAGCTAGGTGGTTTTCTTATGACCGCCTGTTCGGCTTCTACGCCGACGATGACCTCTCGAGCCATCGAAAAGAATCTTCATGTCAGTTCAGAACTCGCCGAGCAGTTAGATCCAATGGAGCTTTCCTCCATAAACGAGCTCTTGGATCGCTTCGCCGCCCTGGGAGTCGCTACAGATTACGACCAGATTGGGCCTAAAACCGATCTGAGAGAGATTAACTCTCCCCAAGTCACCCATCATGTTGCCGTGGTAGAGGGACAGTGCGGCAACCCTTCGTCTATCTTAAGGACTCACTACGTCCGGATTCCCGATCCCTCCAAGCCGGATACCCGCGGAGGGGAGGATATCACTCAAGGCCTAAAATTAGAGTCAGGCGACGGGCTGGATTCATTGGACAACGCCCAGAGATCCAAATTTTCGAGTTCAGAAATTCCTCGGCCTCTGAGCCACAGACGGGGTGAGGCTTCGGATTTAACTCCACCCACCCACCCCAACATATGCGATCTATCCAAAATCAGGCAAGAGCCCGACGAAACAGTACATCATTACTGGGCTAGATTCCTCCTGGTTAAGAACAGACTAAGGGACTGCCGCGAGGAAGACACAATCTTAATCTTCTACAATAATTGCACGGACAAGGGAATACTCAACGCCATAAGTCGCCGTGATATCACACGCTTCGCTGAGTTGGCGTCCATTGTACGAAAGTATTGTACGATGGAAAGCGCCTGGAAAACCAAAATAAAATTTTGGGACAATCCGGCCCTAAATACAAACCCAGTCCGAAATAAAAGGGTGCAGCATAACCAGACACCCAGGTCAGATACCAAAAAGCAGAAACCCTCTATAGGGCATGGAACCGTACTGGAAGGATGGCTTAATGGACCCTGTAAAATTCACAGTACAGAGGACGCCACACCAACTCACAGCCTTAGAGCATGTTGGATACTCCGGCAGGTGGCCAAAATTGGCGAAAACCTCCTAATTCTGGAGGCCACAGAAAGCCACCCCAGAGACACCCGTACGGTATTAACAGTCTTCGAGACTTTCGCATCAAATAATATGCGAAAAAGGACACTCCGCAGCCTTGCCGAAGTCTATCAAGTAGCAACAATAAACCCATGGAGTGACACGGCTATTACCTTTAACGCAAGTGATGAACCTAGATTCCGAACAGCCCGAGCACCAGCCGCATTGGTCCTCAGCCCAATAGTGGATGGCTTTCGTCTTACCAAGGTACTCATGGACGGTGGCAGCGGATTGAACCTCATTTACGAGGAAACTCTTCAAAAAATGGAAATAGACTGGAACCGCATTGAGCGAAGCAGCACAACCTTTAGAGGAATAATCCCCAGTCGGGAAGCGCGCTGTATAGGAAAAATCACACTAGATGTGGTGTTCGGCACGCGGGATAATTACAGGTCCGAAGAGATCACGTTCCATGTGGCTCCGTTCAGCAGCGGTTATCACGCTCTGCTAGGGCGGGAAGCGTTTACAATCTTCCAAGCAATACCCCATTACGGGTACATGAAGCTCAAAATGCCCGGGCCTAACGGGATCATCACTCTCGCTAGTGATCCGGACATAGCACTCCGCGTCGAAAACAAGACAGCCGCACTGGCCCTCGAGGCACTATCCGAAGCCCTAGTGGCTGAGGAACTGACTGCGCTGCGCTCTACAGTGAATTGGGACGATGTGGTACTCGACAAAAGATCAAAGTCCACCTCCTTTAAACCGGCGGACGAAATAGTCAAATTCCAAGTCCATCCAACGGACCCAAACAAAACAGCTTCCATCGGGGCACAGTTAAACCCTGATGTAGACGCCGCACTGCGAGAGTTCCTACGAGAAAACTGGGACATTTTCACCTGGCACCCTTCAGACATGCCAGGAATCCCATGTAGGCTGGCCAAGCATAGCTTAAATATCCAAACAGGATTCAAACTTGTCAAACAGGCTCTTCGGCATTTTTCCGAACCTAAGAGACAGGCTATGGGAGAGGAGCAAGCAAAGCTATTGGAGGCCGGATTCATCAAAGATATAAAACATCCGGACTGGGGGCTGGCGTCGTTTTGACGTCCCCCACAGGAGACACAGTTCAATACGTACTCCAGATTATGTACACGGACTCCAACAACGCAGCCGAATATGAGGCCCTTTTACATGGTCTCCGGATGGCAGTATCCATGGGTATTCAACGCCTAGAGGTGCGCGGGGACTCGAACCTCGCAATATCCCAAATAAATGGAGACTTCGATGCCAAGGATCCAAAAATGGCAGCCTACCGCAACGCCGTCCTAAAAATGTCAGCTCGGTTCGAGGGGCTTGAATTTCACCATATAGCCCGGGAAAACAATCAGGCGGCAGATGTCCTGGCACGCATCAGCGCAAAACACGACGCAGTCCCCCCCAACATCTTCTTGGAAAGGCTGTTCAAGCCATCCATAGTATGGGAAGGGGAGCCGAACAATAACACCCCGGACCCAACCGCACTGCCCGACATTGAAAATCCTGACACAATCGGAGGCTCTGCCAATGAAATCACACCTTCAGCCCACGTAATAATGGCCGTCATTGCCCCGTGGACAGAACCATTCCTCGCCTACCTCACTAGGCAGGAACTCCCTGAGGACCAAAATGAGGCACGCTGCACAGTGCGGCGATCCAAGGCCTACAGAGTCCACGAGGGAGAGCTTTATAAGAAAAGCACTACCGGAGTCCTTCAAAGGTGCATCTCCGAAGAGGAGGGGCGGAACCTCCTGGCTGAAATTCATGCCGGGATGGGCGGTCATCACGCTGCAGCTCGGTCCCTTGTAAGCAAGGCCTTTCGTACAGGCTTTTATTGGCCGACGGCCCGGGCAGACGCTCAGGACTTAGTCCAACGATGCACCGGTTGCCAGCTCTTTGCAAACCAAAGCCATATGCCACCCACCACCCTCCGAACTATCCCCATTACTTGGCCCTTTGCAGTCTGGGGGCTTGACATGGTTGGACCCCTTAAAGGCGGAACCCACAAGCACAAATACTTACTGGTCATGGTGGATAAGTTCACCAAATGGATAGAAGCCAAGCCTGTTAAGACGACTGAATCTAGACCTGTGATAGACTTTATATCCGCGGTTGTACATCGTTATGGCGTTCCTCACAACATCATCACTGACAACGGCACGAACTTCACGGCCGACGAGGTAAAACTGTGGTGCAAAAACATGGGTATCAAGCTCGACTATGCTTCCGTCTATCACCCACAAACTAACGGCCAGGTCGAACATGCAAATGGTCTTATCATGAGCGGCATTAAACCCAGATTAGTGCGGTCCCTCAAGGAATCTAACACGCGCTGGGTAGAGGAGCTCGACTCCGTACTCTGGGGGCTGCGGACCACGCCGAATCGCACCACCGGATACACACCATTCTTTATGGTGTACGGCGCAGAGGCAGTTTTGCCCTGCGACATAATCCATGACTCACCTTGAGCACGCATGTACGAAGAAAGAGAAGCCGAGCTCGATCGGCAAGACAGCTTAGACGCATTGGAGGAGGAGCGTGACGTGGCAAAAGCCCGTTCCGCATTCTATCAACAGCTGGCTCGAAGATACCAAAGCAGAGAAGTACGGGCCAAAACTTACAACGTTGGAGAATTAGTTCTACGGCTACCGGACAAGAAAAAGGACAAACTCAAGCCCAAGTGGGAAGGTCCCTTCATAATTGACCAAGTCCTGACTGGTGGAGCGTACCGCCTGCGAGATGCATCGGATAACCGACTCGAGCCGAACCCATGGAACGCAGCCCGTCTCCGAAGATTCTATGCCTGGCGCCGGACTCTATGTTCGTCTCCTTCCTCTGTCCATTTTTTATATATTTTCTATCTTGCATTTCTCTCCTTCTTCTTCTCTCTCCCTCTTATAGCCCTTAAAGGCTCATAAAGTGACGCGTCATCGGCGCTCATTAAACCTAGGGGCTTCTTTAAACAGAAGCTTATTCATACGGGATTCATGCCCAACACATGTGTCACACTTCTGCATGTACCTTTTATTCGCCATTATATGCATCAATATGAAAAAACTTAAGTTTTGGCCAAGCTGGGTCGCCTGGCTCCTGTGCTTACCCCTACGTTCCCGATTTTTCGGCTAGGTGGTAAAGCGAGCACCTCTGCGATTGTTACTGCCGGGTCAGCCGAACGTGTACCTCAGACTTGGTGAAGCCGAAAGCTAGCGTTCTTAAGGGAATATTCGGTCGGTGAATTAAAGATGATCTTTTTTTATCTATATGCCCCCAGATGTTTTTCCTGCGTTTCTTTTGGCAGCATGGACATGCACTTTAGGGCATGCCTCCCAGGGAAAGGAACCCCTAACGGAACTATTCTCCCTGGAAGATGTTTCTTACTAACCATGTAATATAACATAACTAGTCGGGCACTTGTCTGTTCATGCACTAATGACCCCTACGCCTGGTCTCCATGCATTCCCCGGTTCTTATATAACCGCATGGGAATTCGGACACACTCCAGACCGTCAGGTCCCGAGGCTGAAGCGAAAAGGTCGGCCATGACAAACGATCTACAATCCGGCTAGAAGGCATCATAAATGTCAATTACATTACATAGTCATTTTGGCTCATCGTATTCCTCTTCAATACCATCTAACAGGCTATCTAATTTACAGTCCCGCTGGGAATACTTTGCGGCCAACTCTACTTGGCCGTATACTAAGCTTACAGGGATCTCTTTCCCATCGGGCCCTATAGGACCGACCTCGGCCATGTGGTTGGGGTCAGCCTTTGCGTACCGCGTCTTCACCATGGCCCAGGCCTCCCTAGCGCTTTGACGGTAGGCTGATATCTTCCACAATCGGAAGCGCTGCCGTGCTCCTTTTAGCTTCTCCGCAAGCTCTCCAAGACCTTCGGGCATGGAGACGGATGGCCACAGGGCCTGGGCGACGCCTCGCATCGCCTGCTGAACTCGATCGAGCAGTTGCGAGAGCTCGGGAAGAAGGTCACCCGTAGAACCGGGCATCTCTTCTGCAGGACGACCTGTCAGCACATCTACAGACATTGATCTATTAGCCGACTTCCTTGCCGAACTTTCTTTCAAAAGGTTCGTTCAAGCACTTACTAAATATGCCGCGCCGAAGCCGCTGATTCTCCTTCACGGAGTCTGACAGCTGGGCACAAACATCTTTCAGCTTGATGCCCAGCTTGGTGTTGGCATCTCGGAGATCATTCTTCTCCCCCATCACCTTTAACAGCACCCTCTCACCAGCCTTTAGCTGGCGTAGGAGGTGTTGCCTTTCCGGATCTAATCCGGCGCCATCTGCAATTTCATTTGTCAGATTCGCACCAAAGCTGTGCTTCGCAAAATACTTATCTTTCGAAGTGTATATTACCAGAGGGGGCCTCCTTAGGCTCCCCTGCCGCGGCTAGTGCAGCCTCAAGTTGGGCTTTGCACTCTTCCAGCTCCTTGGACAGTAGGCAATTCTTTTCTGTAAGAACCTTCATAAAATGATCCTTAAATCAGTTATCTTAACTGTTTCAAGTCTCGGGGGCTACTGGTATATATAATTACCAAAATTTTCTTACCCGTATGTCTTTTACATATTGCTCCGTGGCTCTGGTTAGACCATTTTGAGCGGCACAGAGGTGCACATCTCCCGACTTAAAGGCATCTAACGCCTCTTGGGAGAAACACGCGTCGTGAAGAACTGTCCGGCGATGCCTGTGCTTCATGGCACTCTCCACCTCAGAGTTGGTGGCAGAAAACCTGTCCACATCCTCCGTCGGAGGAGCGTCTGGTGCGCACCTTGTGTTCGGCCCCGCTTCCGGGCCAGGCTTTGGAGCCTGGCTGGTGGAGGCGCGATTGGTGGTCTCTCCGAATATAGTTCGACAAGGTCTCTTTATCCTAAAGAGAGCACAAGTGGTAATATGCCCTGAAGGTACGACACCTGGGATAAGGGGGTGCGCCATACCTTTGCGCTGACGCCCCAGTCCGGACTGCACCTCTTTTCTGCCCACGGGACCCTGTGGCCCCTCGTTGGCTTGTCGCCGCAGGTTCGGCCTCCCGTTTCTGGGAGGCCGGAATTAGCCCTGGATAATCGGCCGTAATGGCCACCAGGACGTTGTCCTTACTCAATTGATGAAACACTCCATCAATCAGATCCACCGAAAGCTCCGGATCCTCTTGCGAGTCCGGGTCGAGGGACCATCCTGGGTCCTCGGGTTGTGGAAGAGGGCTCTTTATTTCTTTAACAGCCTGGCGCAGTTCCTTCATAGAAATCACTAAGATTAAACATTTAAACAATGGGGATATAAAATGGATGGGCAAGATGTGATCACTCACCCAGCTTGGAGGATTGTACATGGAAAATCCACCCTTTGGGTCAACGCGGAGAAAATCCTCCTCTTCTCCCTTGTACAAAGCGGACAAGGTCTTTATTAGAGCCGCAGCCGAATCCAGCCCCTTACGGCCGTAACGGGTGGTGTCGTCCTCCCCGTTGAAATCCCACATGGGGTGGCCTCTATACTGTAGCGGCTGCACCCCTCGCATGATGCATGCGGCCATGACCCCGACCATGGTTAATCCGGAATGAGCTAACAATCTTATCCGGCCCATCAGGTAAATGACATCCCTGTCACTTTTCCTCTGAGGGCTCCGTGGGCGCCAGCTTAGGCGCTTCTTTAGGGGATCATTGTTGAATTCAGGGAGGCCGATCCGGACAGGATCCGGCAGCGGGACGTCTTCTATGTAAAACCATTCCGAGGGCCAGTCTTCAGACGCCTTCTTTGGGGTTCCGGACAGATAGCCGGTCCCGGCGATGCGCCATACTTCGGCTCCGCACACTTGATACATAGACCCCTTCTAGGAATGGGGCACGAGGCAAAATAGCTCCCTCCACAGTCCGAAATGAGCTTCAACACCCAAGAACAGCTCACAGAGGGCTACAAAGCCCGCGATATGCAATACTGAGGCAGGCGTGAGATGATGTAGCTGGAGGCCGTAGAACTCCAGCAGCCCCCGGAGAAATTGATGGATTGGAAATCCGAGCCCCCTTATTAAATAAGGGACGAGGCACACCCGCTCTCCCTTAGAGGGATTAGGGGCGCTCTCTGCTTGCTCTCCGCCGTTATAGACGGCAAGACCGGCTCGAACCGGGATCATATAGGCCGGGGGGAGAAATCCCTTGGTCTGGAGCGTCACCAACTCACTATGCGGGATGGAGCATCTTTCCCAATATCCAGGATTGGGGCTGGAAGGGCGGGAGGAGGAGTCGCGATGGCTGGCCATGGTGGAATGGATCTTTGTCGAATGCGCTCTGATGAACACTCACGAAGGGGGAAGGTGTGGTTTGGATCCAAATCCTCGTCTCCTTAAATAGGTCAGCTTGTTTACGCGGCTAGGGGTGTGAATCTAAAAACACTCAGACCTTTCATATTCGTTTGGCACGTGGGGAGCGGCCATTATTGGACGTAGAAGCCAAGGAGCGCAACATCTACAAGAAACCGGACTTTATTTGACAGGTACATGGAATTTGGAGGAGAACCCGCCTTGCAATGCCGAAAACAATCTGCGTGCCAGACTCATTGTCATTGAAGCCTGGTTCGGGGGCTACTGAGGGAGTCTTGGATTAGGGGGTGTCCAGATGGCCGGACTATACCTTCAGCCGGACTCCAGGACTATGAAGATACAAGATTGAAGACTTTGTCCCATGTCTGGAAGGGACTTTCCTTGGCGTGGAAGGCAAGCTTGGCGATACGGATATTCAGATCTCCTACCATTGTAACCAACTCCATGTAACCCTAACCCTATCCGGTGTCTATATAAACCGGAGGGTTTTAGTCCGTAGGACAACATACACATCAACAATCATACCATAGGCTAGCTTCTAGGGTTTAGCCTCTCTGATCTCGTGGTAGATCAACTCTTGTAATACCCATACCATCAATATTAATCAAGCAGGATGTAGGGTTTTACCTCCATCGAGAGGGCCCGAACCTGGGTAAAACTTCGTGTCCCCTGCCTCCTGTTACCATCCGGCCTAGACGCACAGTTCGGGACCCCCTACCCGAGATCCGCCGGTTTTGACACCGACAGGTCCCATGCAAGAAATGGGAATGAATGTCAAACACCCTGCCACCATCACTCGGCCGCAAACATTGAGATACCTGGTTTTTAAATTCTAGTAAATCCAAAACTCGTCTAAAATTCATGAAACTTGGCTTGCTATCATGGAATGGCACCTGACATGCCGTGGTAATAAATTTTGTCCCATTTGGGGCAGGTTTGGGTATAAGCTTCTCACAAACCAGAGCTTCTCACAACAAGCCTGATGGTTTCGATAGGTAACGTGCCACCTTTGGAGAAAACGATACGCGTTGCCAGTTATTGCTTTAAAAAAAATTCTAGTGTCAACATAGAATAACAAGAGTGTTGTGTTAAACCTTTGGAATTTTTCGGGGTTCGTTTGGACATTTTTATACATTAACTGGGTTTTTTAGGCATTTTATGTGCATAATTCAAATTTGAACTACATGCACATGAGTGCATATAAATTGGTTGAATAATCAAATATGTGTCCTTGGGTGCATGCTTAGGTTCCATGCAAGAAATGGGAATGAATTTTAAACACCAGGGCACTGTTGATTGCTGGCAAAATGTTGAGATACTTTTTTTTTAAATTCTAGTAAATCCAAAACTCGTCTGATATTCATGAAACTTGGCATGCTATCATGGAATGGCACCCGACATGCTATGGTAATTTTCGTGTCCATTTTGAGAGAAGGCACACTCGAATAATAGTCAACAAAGGCATTCTGAAACAAATAGTTGCCACTCTAACATCGCAAACATTTTAGATAGAACACCCGTATGTAAACTGACACCTTCCCCTGTAAGCCAAGGGAAAATGTGCCGAGCAGGATTTGTGCAGCTCTTCATCGCAAACGTTTTACATAGAATACCTATATGCAAAGTGAGAGCTATGGTTTTCCGCGGTAAGCCAAGGGAAAATTAGCTATGCAGGATTTGTGCATCTCTTCAACGCAAACGATTCAAATTGGATAATGTATGCAAAGCGAGACTTCGGTGCTAAGCCAAGAGAAAATTTGGCAAGCAAGATGTGTACCTCCCTTCAATGCAAATGTTTTTTTCGGATGATCCGTGTGCAACCACATACAGACAATTTGGTAAGATTTGCATCTATCATATTGGGTACATTGCCATTTGTCAAACTGGAAAGATTGACATTTGTTGATCTAGTAACTTTTCCATTTGTCAATCCTTCTAACACTGCGATTTGTCAAAATATGCACCTAAAACTCACTAGCACTATCTAATTTTTGCAACTAAAATTCAGTAATTTAGCATAGATTTCATTCATAGATTAAGAAGTCGTTCATAATTTATACAAACAGTTCAACTAGCTGAACCGACCAAACTTTTCCCCAATTGTTGCCAACCACGTACTAAAATAGCTAGTTCAACTATATATACTAGCTAATTTTAAGTATGTTGTATAGTTCCACCACATCTATAGTCAGATGAACTGAACAAAATAGCCCCTAAATAGCACTACTACTACGGAGGGGCTTTGTACTACTTCTAAGGCCTCTCCTCTAGCGAGCGCGCTCACTAAGAGGAAGAGGAGGAGGAGCCTACTGATGAGCTGGACAACTGCAATATGATGCCTACTGGTGCTGCATGTTCAGCGACGCTCACCAGCTCGAACGCCATCTGCTGCTCCAGATGACCCCTCTCTAAGCGGCTGGACTGCTCATAGATATCCTGATTCCTCGCCTATGCGTCGCCGTGTGCCGTGGCCACGGCGGCCGTAAGGCTCTTTGCGTGCTCGACGATGGGGTGGCAGCCACGACCACCACCTCCCCGCCTTTGGGCCGCACTGGCAGAGCGAGTGATGGCCACGGTGGCCGGCAGTGGGGTGGCGGCCACGACGGGCACCTCCCATATTCGAGCCACGGCAGCGGAGCGGGCGATGGCCCTGGCTTTCGAGGGTGTTGTGGCGGCAACAGCGGCCGGCAACAGCTGCCGATGGGCACTGGTGATGAAGCGTGTGGTGGGTGTTCCGCACAGACCCAACAGGGACGCCATCCGCACTACACTACGCCGTGGAGTGCACCGCCGCCACTGTATAGCCTCCCAGCCGGAGCTGTGCTCTGATGACGATGGAGTAGCTGAGCGATGACGACAGACCGGTGCCATTGCCGATTGTGGGAGAAGCAGACAAGATAAGCTACAGGGAGGGAGGGGAAAATGCAACGTGGGACTCGCCGGCCGTGAGGGTCTATATAGTAGGCTGGTAATCATTGTGATTTTGGGAGATTTCACCGAGTCAGGCGGGAAGCTTGCGCGGTTGCGCGGGAACGAGCTCACCATCGTTTGGCCAAAAGAACGCCCCACGCGCTGCTCAAGCTTGCGCTCGAACCGTCTACGGCAGTGGGGTGACAAGATGTGTGAGAGGAGGATGAAAGGACACGTACACATACATTTAATAAAAAACGTTTGCGATTTAATTGCCTACTATACCCCCATCCTGGTTTATAAGTAGGATTCAATTAATAAAATATGAATGCATATCGCCAAAGATTATATTGTTGGATTCGTATTTGAACATAGTTTCCAGTTATATAATTTTGTAACATGCATTAATGTTTTGTTGGTTAAATTTGAGGTTATATTCCAGCAAGCGTTTGCCCACAACATACACACGGCTTATGCCATCACAAACAGCTAGGATGGATCAACTATATGCCACGTATCACACACGCAACTCTAATCTGATTCGTGCTTGATGTCTCCGACATCACTCACACAGTTCATCTTATTTGCCACGTATCATTGTGTCGGCCTCTGCTCACGTCCCTCGGCAAGCTCCGCTCGCCATTAGGCGCCGCATCACGATGTGCTCGCCGTTAGGCGCCGCAGCGTGCTCTACTCGTGTCCTTCGGCGCGCTCGGCTTCTGGACATCTTTTCCTTGCGTGAAAAACTGCTATATGCATATATATGGTTGCTTGCCGTTGAGGCAACCACGACGTGCTCTGATCGTGTCCCTCCGCACGCGCTCTACCGGTGGTTGGGCCTATGCACGGTCACGTCGGGGGCCCCATATGCATGTGGTTGCGCCGCACGCACTACCTCGCGATGCAGTTATGTGCGGCCCGATGGAGTTACGCGCTATGAATTAGAACTGCCATAAGGGCGTGCCGATATTCCAGGCAGTCCGTCGTCCCCGTTAATTCCCGCGGCCATTATAACCTTAGTCTCTTCGACCTTTCAATCGCGCCCCACAACACAACAAGCACACCCACGACGACACATAGAGAGGGGATGTCTAGCGGCGCTCCAATAGAGTTGGGAGAGCATAAAGTGGAGAGCCACATGAGGGAGATGGATCTCTTGGTGGTGTACACCATCGACCCGGCCAAGGTGGATGACCGCATCAACACCGTTGAGCAGTTGCTTGCTGGAGACAAGTACAAGGTGGTCGGCATCGACCTCCAGTACACCGTTGGTCTTCCTGGTAAATATCAGAAGGTTGTTGTCGCCCGTTTGTGCATGGACCATCATGTCCTCATCTACCACTACTACATGGCCACAAAGCCTTGCATCCGTTTCGCCAGGTTTGTCGACAGCACCGACTACAAGTTCGCTACGGTGGAAACCACCAATTATGTAAAATTTCTCAGGGTTACGGGCTTGGCCTGCAAGAACCTTGTGGAAATACATGAGCACTATAGGGTCTGGGGCAGCACAAAGAAGGACTCCCTGGTTGAACTCACCTCGGCCATCATCGACCCCTACTACGAAAAGATGAAGCAGGATGCCCAGGGAACAAGTCATGTATCCTAGCACAGGGCCTAGATGCGGCAACTGGATGAACCTCACCTTAGGTTCGTGGCCAAGAGCGTGTACAGGCTATGAGATGCACAGGCGGATCATTGACATGAGGAAGTGCCTCGCTACCCAAATTGACGAGCCTGGATCGAGCCACAAGCAAAGCAAGCGTCACAAGAAGTAGATGATGATCATATGATCATTTATGCTAGTTAATCATGCATGTAATATATAGTTTACTTTATTGGTGTGTGGAAATGTCATGTGTGTAATAGCCACCTATGTAATTATGCATGTAATAGTTTACTTTGGTGCATGAAAATGCCATGGTTGTAGTAGCCACCTATGTAAGTGGATGTTTAATTTGGTTATGCAACCATGTACTTATAAGTGTGTGTGTGTGTGTATATATATATGTTGTTCTGTATGAAATCCCATCACACAACACACACGTCTTATTAGCAGCAATCGTCTGTGTTATTATCGGTCTTCGCACGCATTTCTGATTACAGACCTATTAGCCGTGTATCACACACATCTTGTTATATTGAACCGTATATGTTCTCTTGTCTCAACGTAAACAGTTCAACCGAGTGAACCGCATGTCTTATATCGCACACACCTTGATCTGGCTGGCCGTTTCTTTTGTGTTGTGTAATCACAAATAGTTCATCCTAGTTAACCGTATGTTATATATCTCACACACCTTCATCTGGCTGCCCATTTCTTTTATTGCTCCTCGTCGCAAACAGTTAATTGCACTGAACGTATGCCTTGCATCCCATACGAAACTAAAATCTGAACCATGTTTGATGCATCCATCATCGCAAACGTTTTGCACCTTTTTGACGGGTTTTTTACACCACCGTTTGTGATTAATGCATCGCACATAGTTTCATCAAAGGGTCTCTGATCGTAATGTCGTGTTAGCAGCATCCTACACTAGTGACTTTTGTTTCGCAGGGAAAATCTAAGAGCTATGAATATGTGCATTATTCTTCAAATCATTATGTTCATAAGTCCTCGAAGAATTTCTCTGCTTATTCGTATGCTTACTCTAACCCCTCTTCTATGAAATGAAGTCGACTGGCTTCTATGCCACCTTTCTCTTATGGAGCTCGCAAAATGATGAATTCTTTGCCACCCCGCCAAATGTGGGTGGTGAAGAAAAAGAACTAATCTCTTATGCAGGGTCAGGTCTCCAGATGAACTTGAACGTCTGATGAATTTGCTAGAGACCTGAATATGCTTGATAGGACGCAAGCTAATCATGAAGAAATGAATATTCATTTCTCATGTCCTTATACTGCTATATCTGTTGTATTGCTTGATGAAATTCAATGTGATGAATTAGATGTCATATTCTTCATTGATGAAGTATATGAGTTCGTAAGATGCACTAATTCATCTGCAGGATGATCAACCCAAAGCTACTAAGTGGGTCCTTGTTGGGGATATTACTGCTGGGCATAAACCGGCCAGGAGAGGCCGAGTTATCCCCATAATGAGTTATTATATTTGAAGCCCATGAAGATAGAGACGATGGCACTTTATGAAGGCCCTGGGCCCAAACATGGATTAAGGCCTATAGACATAAACCGACATTGATATGTAAACTTGTGATGTAAGATAGAAAGAGTAGAGACCGAGCCAGACACATTTATGAGCCGGCCTTGGGATTCTGTAAACCGACAGGCGTCAACCTATGTATATAAAGTGACGACCCGACGGCGGTTTAGGGACAACAAACAATAACTCGAGAGCCAGGCAAAGAGGATTCGCTCCTTGGTCATCAAAACACAAGAAATTCCATCACAACTGGACGTAGGCTTTTACCTTCACCGTAAGGGACCGAACCAGTATAACTCTTTGCTTTCCTTGCCCGCGTTAACCCCTACAAGCTAACCAGTTGCGATGGCTCCACGACTAAGTCCTTTGACGAGGATATCTGCCATGATGAAACCACGACAGTTGACGCCCACCGTGGGGCTATGGCACGATGGTTTTGAGTTCTTGAAGGGCAACTTTGAAGGACTCAAGGGATACGCTGTGAGCCGGATAACCAAGAGTCGTCGCGGCAAGCTCTACATCGACAACGCATGCTGGGGCCCCGAGGCCGGCTCGATCGAGCATGGGTACCAAGTCCCCTTTGGCGGAATCCACGTCTTCATTGGCAAGATCGGTGAACCGGGCCCTGAGCCGGACGTGTGCACCGACATCATCAAGACGGCTCAGTGTGCAAGACTTGCCCGCGTTCAACATGCCGTGAAGCTTGCCTTCGTGGGAGTCATCCACGGAGCAGAATCTGAGGATAGATCGGTATCTGGTGGCGAAACCGTCATTTACTCTGATGACGAGTCTTCAACCGGATAAACCGAGTCGTTGTACCAGCTACAAGATGGCCGGATTAGCGGTGGTTCTGATGGCGACAGTATTTTGGACCTCCTTGAACTACCGAGCCGAGTTGTGATCTTCATGGCCGGTACACAATCGGTGCAACATTCTTCTACCGCCGTAGCGGTGATTTCCTGTTCAGCAGCGGCAACACTAGCCGGAGCAGGGGGCTCTACACCACCACCGGCTCAGATTTTGTCCGATTTGTTCGACACTTTGGGAACATTGCTAGTAGTGGAGGTTGACGGGGCAAACTGGGATCAGCATAACACGGAGATTGCAAAGGTGAAAGATCAGATAGCTCAAGCTAAGGTGGATCTGGCAGTGGAGAATACCAGGATGGCCGCTGAACGGGCCGGATTAGAGGCACATGCCTATCAGCTTATGCTGGATCAGAGTGCGTCAGATGATGTCATGAGAAGAAGGTATCGGTCTCACCTGCCGCCGGTTTAGGAGGGAAGAAACCTCCTTAACACGCTAGGAGCAGGCACCAGCAACCAGCCAGTGGTAAACCGGGCGGAGGCACCTGGAACAGGGGTGCCGGTTCAGCCGCGCACGATGAATCCGCCTCGTCAGAATAATGTCCCGTCACAGCATGTCCCAATGCCTCCGGGTCATTACTCTAACCCGTTGGATAACATCGTTGCCGCGGCTTCACGATTGGCAGCTCTCCCGATCGATGGTGAGTCCCCAGTAGCAGTTGAGACACGACGGGCTAGGGAGCTCCTTCAGACGGCCTTGACTCAGCAGCAGGCCTATTCATATAGCCGCGAAAGGATTCATTCTACTCCCCGCCCAAGCCGGAGTTACAGCAGGCATATGGATGAACTGGTCATATCAAGCAGCGCGCGGAATCGTAATCCGCCCCGTGGCCATAACCCGGTGGGTGGCGGTGGTGATGCTCAGGATGTGGTGGATCGCGCTAGGGCACGCCGAGAGGCCGAGTTAGCGGCGCAGCATGAAGCCCGCCAACTTACTCCGGTTCGTCCAACAACGTCGGTGGAACCAGGGGTTACCTCCAGTTCTTTGGGGGTACCGTGTCTCGTCCCAGTGCTGCGCAATGTACGGCTGCCCAAGGATTTCAAAGGCCCGCGTAAGGTACCGAACTACACTACCGATTTATCCCCCGAGTCGTGGGTGGAAAGCTATGAGATGTCAATGGAGATGCTGGATGTGGACGATGCGGCGTGTGCCAAATACTTTACCATGATGTTGGAGGAAACAGCTCGCACATGGTTGAAAAACCTGCCGGCTAACTCCATTGGGTCGTGGGCCGAGTTAAGGGCCCGGTTTATCCAGAATTTCAAGGATACGTGCAAGCATCCCATGTCAATTGTGGACTTAGCTGCCTATGTCCAGGAGGTAGGAGAGTCAACAACCCGTTGGGTGCGCCGGGTTTGGAGATTTTGCATTCATCAGATCGCACCAACACTGATACAACAGTTTTAACATTGGAAGGCAATTGCCGGTTTGCACCTCTAAAGTTGAAGTTGGGACAGCTCAAACATCATTGCAATGACATGGGAATGCTTATGGCAGCTCTGGTTAAGTATGCCGACTCTGATAGTACCAAGGACCCTGAGTCTGACGACTACAAGACATGGAAGGGAAAGAAGAGTGGCAACACCAAAGGGCAGCAGCATAACCCGGCGGGTCACGGAAACAACGGTAAGCGTAAAGCGGATAGTAGTTTAGATTTTGTGGCTAATACCAACGCGCAGGATAAAGGCTAGCGTCGTAAGGGTAAACCGCTCCCGCGTGGTGGAGTACCAAATCCCAATCCGGAGCGCCTGGCTCACCTGTTAAACCAGCCTTGCCCGAAGCACGAGTCGTGGCATAAGCCAGCCACGCACCTCTAGAAGGATTGTTATATTATGAAGGAATTCAAAAATTCAGATTTTTC
Organism: Triticum dicoccoides; assembly: GCF_002162155.2. Taxonomy (NCBI): domain Eukaryota; kingdom Viridiplantae; phylum Streptophyta; class Magnoliopsida; order Poales; family Poaceae; genus Triticum; species Triticum dicoccoides. Next base: position 393,413,511 of record NC_041390.1, on the reverse strand, counting down.
GGTATGATCATGGACCGGGCGGCGGTTCAGGCCTCGGATCTCATGTGCCGGGTTACGGTGGAGGCAGTTCCGGTTCAGGTTTTCACGGTAATCGGAGCAGACATGGCAATCAAGGCAATCAGGGCAACCAAGGTGGTTATAATCATCAGGGGAGCCAGCAGCAACAACAGCAGTCGGGTTACCAGAGCAACCCGAAGCAATTGAATAGTGGGCAATACCATGTCTTCACCACAAGTCTGTGCAAGCGTGATCAGAAGCTTCATGAAAGGGCAGTGAACTCCGTTGAACCGGTGGTGCCCCGTTATCTGCACTGGTCTGAACAACCCATCGTGTGGAGTCGAGAGCATCATCCTCCCCAGGTTGATAATCCGAGTCATCTGGCCTTAGTGGTGGCACCTTAGGTTGGGGGGTACAAGTTCACCAAGGTACTCATGGACGGAGGGAGCAGTATCAATATCCTTTATTATGAAACCTTCCGTCGCATGGGGTTGACAGATAAGAATCTTAAACCATCAAACACCGTCTTTCATGGTGTGGTGCCTAGTAAATCGGCATACCCAGTTGGTAAGATAGCTTTAGAAGTTGCTTTTGGAGATGATCATGATTCAAGATCAGAAACATTGACTTTTTAAGTGGTAAAAATCAAGAGCCCATATCATGCCCTGTTTGGACGGCCGGCTTATGCTAAGTTCATGGCAAGGCCCTGTTATGTTTATCTGCAGCTTAAGATGCCGGGTCATAAGGGGACCATCACAGTGCATGGGAGCCGGAAAATTTCCTTGGAATGTTAAGAAGGTGGTGCGGCCTATGCTGAGTCGGTTTATGCAATAGAGGAGTTGAAGTTTTACAAAGATAATGTTGATCTGACGGATATGGCCTCTCTGAAAAAACCAACTACAGAGCATGATCCTGCTTTGAAGTTTAAATCGGCCAAGGAGACTAAGCTGGATAACTTTGTTCCCGGCGATTCATCTAGATAGTTCAGCATCAACGCTAACCTGGATCCGAAATAGGAAGGCGCGCTCATCGAGTTCATCCATGAGAACCAGGACATTTTTGCATGGAAACCTTCTGACATGCCAGGTGTACCGAGGGAACTCGTTGAGCACACTCTTAATATATATCCTATGTTTAAGTCGGTTAGGCAGTTTCTCCGCCGCTTCAATGAAGAAAGGCGCAAGGCTATTGGAGAGGAAGTAGCCTGGTTCTTGGCAGCAGATTTTATTGTGGAGGTCTTTCACCCTGAGTGGCTAGCTAATCCAGTGCTGGTTCTTAAGAAGAATGACACTTGGCGTATGTGTGTGGACTACACAGATCTGAACAAGGCCTGTCCAGCTGATCCCTTTGCTCTCCCTCGTATTGATCAAATTATTGATGCTACGGTGGGTTGTGACCGTTTGTGTTTTCTGGATGCTTATTCCGATTATCATCAGATCAAAATGGCAGTTAAGGACCAGGAGAAGACATCTTTCATAAGTCCCCTTGGAGCCTTCTTCTATGTATCTATGCCTTTTGGGCTCAAGAGTGCCCAGGCGACTTATCAGCGATGTGTGCAGAGTTGTCTTCACAATCAGATCGGGCACAATGTTCATGCTTATGTGGATGATATTGTGGTGAAGTCCAGAAAGGAGGAAACATTGATAGATGATTTGAAGGAGACTTTTGATAACCTCCGAGTTTAGAAGATGATGCTTAATCCGGCCAAATGTGTCTTTGGTGTACTGGCAGGCAAGCTCTTGGGTTTCCTGGTGTCTAATAGGGGCATTGAAGCTAATCCGTAGAAGATCAAAGCTATTACGTCTCTGGCTATACCGATGTGCATTAATGATGTTCAGCGTCTGGCGGGCCGTATTGCAGCATTAAGCCGGTTTATAAGTCGAGAAGGTCATCCCTTTGTATCAGATGCCGAAGAAGACGGATGACTTTGTTTGGAGTGAGGCTGCCAACGAAGCCTTTGAGAGTCTAAAGCGACACCTAGCTGAGCCGCCTGTCCTTGCTGCTCCCGTTGATAAAGAGCCCTTATTGTTATATGTTGCTGCTAATGCCCGGGCTGTTAGCGTGGCTATTGTTGTGGAGCTCAAGGAGGCTGGAAAGGAGTATCCGGTTTAACGGCCATTTATTATATTAGTGAGGTGCTTATTGAGTCTAAGCAGAGGTACCCACATTGGCAGAAGCTGGTGTATGGAGTTTTCATGGCAAGCCGGAAGCTTAAGCATTATTTTTAGGGTCATCCTATCACTGTGGTCAGTTCTGCCCCCTTGGGGATATCATCCAAAACAGAGAAGCAACTGGCCGGATTGCCAAATGGGCTATTGAGCTTGGACCTCACGGGTTAAAATATACGCCTCGCACCGCAATCAAATCCCAAGCACTTGTGGACTTCATCAATGATTGGACAGAGTTGCAGGCACCGGAGGAAAAACTAGATAACACTTATTGGACTACTCATTTTGATGGGTCCAGACAATTGGAAGGCTCGGGGGCTGGAGTCATATTAACTTCCCCACGAGGTGATAAGTTTTGTTATGTTCTCCGTTTAATGTTCCCTTGCACTAACAATGTAGCTGAATATGAGGCCTTGCTCCATGGTCTTCAGATTGCTAAGGAGATGAATTTAAGCCGGGTTAAATGCTTTGGTGACTCGGACCTGGTTGCTCAACATGTGTCTGGCACTTGGGATTCCAAGGATCCACTCATGGCGGCGTATCGACGAGAGGTGGACATAGTGGCTGGTCATTTCAAGGGTTATCGGGTTAACCATATAGACCGGTGAAAAAATGAAGCGGCAGACGCTTTAAGTCGCTTAGGCTCTCAATGTAAACTGGTGCCGCCCAATGTATTCCTGGATGTGCTACATAATCCGTCCGTCAAGATACCTAAAGAGGAGGATTTGGCTGTTCCTGACCCTGAGGCTCAATTGGTGGCGGCTCTTCATGTTATCCCGGATTGGACAGTCCCATACCCAGTGTACATGAACCGGGTGAGTTACCAGATGATGAAACTTTGGCCCGACAGATAATCTGGCGATCCAAGTTCACGACCATTATCAATGGTGAGTTGCATCATTGCAGCGTAACAGGGGCGTTTCAGCGTTCTGTGTCTCCTCAAGAGGGTTGTGAGATTTTGCGTAAGATCCACGAAGGAGATTGTGGTCACCATGCCGGTTCAAAATCCTTGGTAGCTAAGGCCTTTCGTCACGACTTTTACTGGTTGACGGCTCATGTTGATGCTAAGGATTTGGTAAAGAGGTGTGACGGTTGTCAGAAGTTTGCACGCTACGCTCATGTTCCGGCTAAAGAATTAAGGATGATTCCAATCACTGATCCGTTTGCAACTTGGGGGTTGGATATGGTTGGGCCCTTTAAGAGGTCCAAGGACAAGAAGACCCACCTGCTGGTGGCGGTTGATAAGTTTACCAAGTGGGTAGAGGTAGAGCCAGCCAGTAAGTGTGATGCGGCCACGGCGGTTCAATTCATCAAAAGGTGATCTTCCATTTTGGTTTTCCACACATCATCATAACTGATAATGGTACTAATCTGTCCAAGTGTGCTATGGAAGAATATTGTCAACGTGAGCACATCCGGATTGACGTGTCATCAGTGGCTCACCCCCAATCCAATGGTCAAGCAGAGAGAGCCAATCAAGAGATTTTGAGAGGCATCAAGCCCTGGCTTATGGTTCCTTTAAAGCGGATGCCGGGCTGTTGGGTGGAGGAGTTACCTTCCGTGCTATGGAGTATCAACACCACACCGAACAGATCTATGGGTTACACGCCCTTCTTCATGGTTTACAGAGCAGAGGCGGTTCTCCCTAGTCACATCCATCATGACTCGCCCCGTGTGGTGGCTTATGTTGAAGCTGATAATGAGAAAGCACGACGGGACTCACTGGACCTGTTAGATGAGGAGCGTGATCTTGCAGCGACACGTTCGGTGATTTATCAACAAGATCTGCGACGTTATCACAGCCGCCAGGTTAAGACCAGAACTTTTCAAGAAGGCGATCTGGTGCTCCGGCTCATCCAGGATCAGACTGATATGCACAAGTTGTCCCCACCTTGGGAAGGACTTTTTGTGGTCAGCAAAAATCTGCACAACGGATCATACTACCTTATCGATGTTCGAGAGCACAAAGACTCGCGTAAATCGGAGGAGGAGACCCAGCGGCTGTGGAATATAGCTCATCTTTGGCCTTACTATACTTGACCGCAGGCTCTGCTTTTGTACATAGTTATGGCAATGTGTATATCATGATCAATATAATAAACCAGAGCCTCAGCTAAAGTGGGGTATCTGTTGTTTTTCTTATATCATGTGTGGTTACATGGGGGCTTCTGTTCATAAAGCGGTGTCCGGTTTACCCCTTGATTCAGCTTATACAACCTTATATAAAAATCATTTGGGGGCTTGGTTGTACTCAAACCATCGCTACACCTCTTGATCGGCGCAAGGCCATCAGAAAAATCACTTGGGGGCTTGGTCGTATTCGAACCATAGCTACACCTCTTGATCGGCTCAAAGCCAAAAAGAAAATTACTTAGGGGCCAAAGAGAGTGTTGCAAAAGAAAAACTCAAACATAGGCACCCACTGAGCACAGATCAAAATATTGCTTGGGGATTCTTTGCTTCGCAATGAACACAGAATCTACACTTGTAATAGGCTTTCAAGCCACGGCTTGGAAGCCTATTGTATGCACCTAAAACCCCGGGTTAGGCTGCCTTTTAAGTAAGCCACTCTATCTAGGTAAACCTGGTATGACCCGCCGAAATTTTGACAAGTCAATCTCATAGACCCTGAACTTGTCAAAGTTAAAACGACGATTGGTTAAAGATTGAGGTCCATCTTAAAAGGCTTTGTCAAATGGTTTAACTCAGCGACCTGGCAGCCCATGAAAAGCCTCGAATTTGGGGCCTGGCATCCCGTGAAAAGCCTCGACTACAAGTTTTCGTATGCTTTTATTTGCCAAGTTTTTTCCTCCTTGGATGAGATTTATAGTGGTTTTGATAAACCGACATTCATTAACCCGGCTCAGCTTTCAACTACAAGTTGTTAGTACATGATCAAGCATAATCCGGCGCTTATTAACCCGGTCTAGTTTGGACTATGAGTCGCCAATTTCACATACGGATGATCCAGTGTTTGTTATAAACCGGTACGGTTTTATCATAAACCGGCACAATATGGAAGGAGTTATTAGTACTCATGATTGGGGTTGTTGCCATCACTACAAACGTTGGTCAACCAACATGGTGATTCCATGTCACGGGTACCATTTATTTTCATATTTGATTATCTTTTTACAGCCTTGGTTGCAAACCCTGGCTATATATTTGGGCATCATGACCCGTCCAGCGGTAAACCGCTAGGACACTTTCAAACTTATTGCACGCAGGAATAATTTGAATAAAAACCGTTACAGGTTATGAAACATAATATCTCCTAAAGCATGGTGGATTCACAGTATCAGGCAAAATAACTATGCACGATGGCATAGCAGACCAAGTGTTTTCAACTAGCCTATTACAAGGCATTTTAATGCCCAAAAGAATAATTGTTTTCGGCAAAGGTGGCAGTGCGCCGAACGCTAAACCGGCCTCCGGATTATGACTCGTCACCAGGCTGAGTTGATGGCTGTGGATCGTCCTGCGTTGGTGCATCTTCCTCCTCTCTACCTAGTGGTTGGAAGTCAATGCTTGCCTAATCGATTCCATTTAAGGCTTGGAACACAGCTTCATCACTTATAAGGTTTGAGGGGTCAACATTAGGGGCATAGGTGTGCTTACGGATTGGCGGAATGAGATCTTCTACATCATGTGTCGGTGCAGGATATCTTTTTTGATCAGAATCATAAACTGGCTGATAATGAGAGAGATCCGTTTCATCAGCCAATTTGCTCACTATGGGGCGCATCTCCCTTGTCAACCTTCGAAGATCGTCATTGTTAAATTTTGAGCCGTCCTCCTTCATGCCAGGGTGGCCGCGGCCTATATCTGACGGTTCAAGATCTGGTATCCATGCCTTTGCCCAGATTAGTGCGGTCAGCGCACCTGACCTGGCAGCTAATCTTTTTAGTTCATCCAACTGGGCGGGCAGCATAGACAGCTTCTCAATGGTCTCTTTTGTTAAGGTTGGAGGCAGTTTATTATGCACGGCGGTGCAAATGGCCCGTTGAGCTCCGGAATATAACTGCTCTATCAGTGTATAGGCAGCCTTCAGCTTCATCCGCATGTCAGAGCCCAAATGGGTAATGTGAGTTCCTGTGTCATTGCAAGCATTAGTAAACTAGCAACTGATGAGATAATGTATATTGAAAAGCTTCAGGTGAGGTACTTACCAAAAATAGCAGAAGTCATGGCATTGATCTGCCTCTTTAAACCGGTCAGCTCTTCGACCACCGGTTTAAGAGATGCCTCTACGTCTTCGACTCTCTTTTGTAAAGCGGCTTTCTCTATGCCCCAGTCTGCATGTTCCTTCTTCAAAGTTTCCTTCAGCTTCTCCATGGCTGCTAAGGCACTGGCCAATTCTACTTTGGCTTTGGAGGTCTCTACTTGCTGGGTTTTGATATTTTCTTGAAGGTCAGCGGTTTGGGCTTCCTTTTTGCTCAGCTCAGCCTGTAAGAGAAAGACATATTGTGAGGTAGCAGTGAAATTTAGAAAGTCCCAAGCACATAACAAGTTATACACTTGGAACTTGGGGGCTAATGCCTATTTGCTTGATTATCAGAAATTTTTTAACAAGTCCCAAGCACAATACAAGTATTATTCTTGACACTTGGGGGCTAATGTATGTTTGCTCAAAGTAGCACTGGTTCAAAGTCCCGGTTCATCTTGGAAAGATAAACCGGCCCTTGGGGACTACACTGACGAAAGTTTCAAGATTACAAAGTTAAAAGTACCGGTTCATCCTAAAAGATAAACCGGCCCTTGGAAGATAGGCATGCAGAGTTGCGATATTGCAAAGTCCTGGTTTAGATGGGCATCATAAATCGGCCCTTGGGGGCTACTGGAGTTGGTACTAAAAACTTGGACATAAAAGAAAAACAGTTATGAAGTTACCTCATATCGCTCCTTCATCAGATTCAGTAAACTGGCTTCATAGTCACGGTTTGTGTATAGACGGTTTAAGAAACCAGAATGAAGTTCTTGGGTGTTGAGGTGGGCGTAGCTTGACAATTCTGTGCCCCACTTGCCTTTGCCCATGGCAGAGAGTTCCTACTTGGCACTATGCTTTGATAATGCAACATGATTGCCAGGGGTAGTGTGGCCAACACCAGTAATTATAACATCATCTTCCTTGTCACCAGCAGCCTTTACCGACATTGACGATTCATTAACAGCCTTAGCTAGACTTGACGGTCTATCATCAGTTGGGACTGGGCTTGCCGATTTATCAGTATGACCTATTGCATCAACTTCTGTTGCTTCAACAAATCATGGTCTTGAGGGGGTGGATCATCAAATATGGCGTCAGCATTGGTTCTTTCCAGTTCTGGAATTCTCTACGGTTCAACAACCACATGGTCGTCAGACGGTTTATCTACACGAACTTTCTTGCTGGGCCTGGCCTTGGCTCTAAAAGAAAAAGATATAAAGGTCAGTATAATACATAAATATAAAGCGTCAAAAGGAGTAAGTTTAAAGTGGTTACCCAGGGACAGTCTTAAGAGGGGGAGCTGTGTGGTTGTAGACTCGCCGGATGATGAAAGAGGTGTTCCCTGATAATTTGAATCGGATGGATTAAGAGGCTGTCGGAAATAACCCGCCTTGGGATAAGAAGTATCGAAGTGTTTGAGACCTCAGATCGACGCTTCCAAACTGGCGTGTTTGGTAAACCGGCCGAAGTGACTACTTGGCCGCTGTGCCGGGTTGTGCAGCGAGCCTTGTGTTGCTGCTTCTTCAAAAGAAAGTTTGGGTCCAAGTGAGTGAGGGGGTGAGAAAATCTTACTTTCCGGACTGCTTGGCGGATTTTTTGTGGTCGCAGAGGGTCTGAACCAAAGGAAAGGATAATTACCTCTGCGTCATCAACTTGGCTACCTTCAGTGTCATCCTGATAATAATAATTGTCAATGAGGTGTATGAAAAATGAACCAAGAGAGTCAAGTTCTACCTCTACGTCCGGGTCATCAAGGTCGTCATCAAGGTTTAACCCGATGGGTTCAGCTGCCTTTTTCTTGGCAGGTCTTTTAACAACCTTCGTCTTTGGTTGAGGGGTCTTGGCCGGTTTTTCTTGCGGCTTCTTCTTCCAGAATGGGTCGTCGCCCTGTTAAAAGATTGACAGAAGATATAAAATATTACACAAATAAGAATATCAAGTACAAGCAGGAGTGAGGTAAGTCTTACAGCTGGCGGTTTATTGGAAACGCAGAAGGGACTAAGCCCTGTTTTGTTGCAGACAGCCACCAGTTCATCCAACATCTTCTTAATAGATTCGGTAACTTCAACCTCTGTTAGCTGAATATCAATGTGTCATTGAGGATCTTTTAAGTCCCATGTGTACTGACACATTAAACTGGAGCAGCGTCTTAACGGTAAAATACTCCAAGTTATCCAGCAATGAGAAAAATCAACTCATGTCAGACCATTAGCCATAAAGGCTCTGAGCTTGGCAAGTTGTGGAGCATATGTGGACCATTCCTTGGCAGTCAGCCATTGTGGAAGTGGATGTGTATTGGTAAGCCGGTGAGCATGATAACCCGGCAGAGGGTTCTCATCATCAGGGGAAGTGTCTTTACAATAGAACCAAGTCTGGTTCTGGTCTTTAGGATTACTATGAAGCTTTGCATGAGGGAAGCTGACATCCTTCATTTTCTGAATAGAAACGCCACCAAGTTCGGTGTTGGGCCCGTCTACAAATTCAGTGCGACGATTCAAGTAGAAGAAATCCCTGAACAATTCAATGGTTGGCTCTTCTTGCAGATAGGCCTCAGAGAACACTTGAAAGTGGCAAATATTGGACACTTAGTTAGGTCCAGTGTCTTGAGGGTGGATCTGGAAGCTGGCAAGCACATCACGAAAAAACTTGGACCCGGGCGGTTTAAAACCACGACTCGTGTGATCAACGAATACCACCATCTCGCCATCCTTGGGGGTTGGAGGATTCTTCAGACTAGGAACTCACCAGTGGATTTCACTTCGTTTTTGTAAAGCGCCAGTTCTGACGCATCCATCTAGCTGTTCTTCAGTAACCCAGGAAGCGACCCAGTTACAAGCATAGAACTGTTTGGCCATTTCGAATAAGGAGCTGGAAAGGATGGATGCCGGTTTAAGACTCATGATTAGCAAAGCATTCGAGCATGCAAAATTGTTAAACCGGAGGAAGATGTTGTTATAGATGGTAAGGCGATTGGCGGTTTAAGAGGGGACTAATGCTACCTACCGGATTATCATTTTTCAAAAAGCTAAACCACCAATATTGGTGTGAAAGGTACATATCTAAAATACCTAAGTAAGGGAAAAACAAGTTTCACAAATTGGTATGATAATTTCAGATCTGCGGTGCGACAGAAAACTAGAATATACTCAAACCTAAACTTCAGGTGCTTAAGCAGTTCATCAGGATCAGATGAGTCTTTCTATATGAAGGGGATGCTCTAATGAAGAAAAAGGAGCTCTAACTACAAAGGCACCGGGGAATATCAAATCTAGCTTGCCATTTGTGCTACTGAGAAGAACGGGGAAGAACAGCTCGACAACTTCGAAGAACTCCGATGATTACAAACCCTAATGATAAGATCTAGGGTGGAAGGAGAGAAGGCTTACCAGTGTCAGAGGAACAACGGAGAGGTGCCGCTGCTTTCTGGTACGATCAGGATGATGCAGCGACCGTTGTTGGGGCAGATGAGAAGGTCGACGGCGGCAGCAGAGCTCCAACGTTCAGGCGATGCAAGGAATAAGACGATGTGAAGGGGCAAGAAGGGGAAAATGAAAAGGATGCCTCGGCCTTATTTATAAGGTGAATGGATAAGCGACAGGCGCGGAAATCGAGGAGCCCAAAAAATGGATACGCAGCAAAGTTGTCGCCTCGTTTGTCGGAGGCTCATTAATGAAGGCGAGGTATATGCAATCCTTAATAACAGGTGACGTCATGGCGATTTATCATGATCCTGGAAGATGACGTCATGGCGGTTTATGAGACTTACGTGAAGGTGCTGAAGAAGAAATTTTCCAAAGTATTGAAGATTGACATGAACCAGTTCAAATCAATCTGGGGCCTAATGTTGGGGATATTAGTGCTGGGCATAAAGGGGCCAGGAGAGGACGGGTTATCCCCATAATGAGTTATTATATTTGAAGCCCATGAAGACAGAGATGGTGGCGCTTTATGAAGGCCCAGGGCCCAAAGGTGGATTAAGGCCTATAGACATAAACCGACATTGATATGTAAACTTGTGATATAAGATAGAAAGAGTAGAGACCAAGCCGGACACGTTTATGAGCCAGCCTCGGGATTCTGTAAACCAACAAGTGACAACCTAGGTATATAAAGGGATGACCCAGCGGCGGTTTAGGGACAACAAACAATAACTCGAGAGCCAGGCAAAGCAGATTCGCTCCCTGGTCATCGAAACCCAAGCAACTCCATCACAACTAGACGTAGGCTTTTACCTTCACCGTAAGGGGCTGAACCAGTATAACTCTTTGCGTTCCTTGTCCGCTTTAACCCCTACAAGCTAACCCGCTGCGATGGCTCCATGACTAATTCCTCTCACGAGGACATCTGTCGTGACAAAACCACGACAGTCCTTGACAGCGGATGTACAAATCATATGACCGGTGACAAGATCTTATTGATGGACACTGCTTTATCTCCATCACATCTTAAGCATATCACCTACACTGACAAAGGCAAAAGCAAGGTATTGGGTCTAGGTAGGGTTATGATCTCAAAAGATCGACACATGGACAAAGTCATGCTTGTTGAGTCCTTAGGATTCAACCTCATGTCTGTCTCAATGCTTTGTGGTCTTGATATGGTTGTTGTCTTTGGCAAATATCGTTGCATTGTGATCATGGAATCTGACAATTCCAATGTCTTCGAAGGCTTTAGGAAAGGAGACTTATATATTGTTGATTTCTCTACAGGACCACACCCTGCCACATGTCTACTTGCAAAAGCTTCAGAAGGCTGGTTATGGCATCGACAACTAGGTCATGCTGGCATGAGGAACTTACAAACACTTGCGAAGAAGAAGCACGTCATTGGCATCGAGGGTTTCAAATTCCTCAAGGACCATCTGTGTGGAACTTATGAAGCTAGAAAGATGACCAAATCCAAGCATCCCTTGAAGACTATCATGACTACCACTCGTCCATTTGAATTGCTTCACATGGACCTCTTCGAACCTACTCATTATGCCACATTCACAAATGCAGCATCTTTACATGGCTTTGTTATTGTTGATGACTATTCTCGTTACACATTGGTGCACATCATCACTTACAAAACTGAAGTGCAGGAAGTCTTCAAACGATTTTCCTTGAGGGCATCGACAAACTTCGGTGTGAAGATCAAGCACATTAGGAGTTACAATGGGACTAAGTTCAAGAATACTGGTCTTGATGAATATCTTGATGAACTTGGTATTACACACGAGTTATCTCCCCCTATACTCCTCATCAGAATGGTGTCATGGAGCGCAAGAACATGACTCTTGTTGAGATGGCTCTCACTATGCTTGATGAATACAAGACACCTCCTTGCTTCTGGCCTAAGGCAATTGATACTGCGTGCCACATCATCAACAATGTATATCTTCACAAATTCTTCAAAAAGACCTCATATGAACTCCTCACTAACAAGAAACCCAATGTGAGTTATTTCAAAGTCTTTGGTGCTAAATGTTGGATTAGAGATCCTCATCGCAATCTAAGTTTGCACCGAAAGCACATGAAGGTTTTATGCTTGGTTACGGAAAGGACTCGCACACCTACGGAGTCTTCAACACCTTTCACCACAAGGTTGTTGAAACTGTAGATGTGCGGTTCGATGAAACTAACAGCTCGCAAAGCGAGCACCTACCTCCTGTGCTAGATGAAATTTCACCTGAGGAATCTATCAAGTTCAAGGCTACTGAGGATATCATACTCACTGAAGAATCTGCTGAACAAGTCATTCCAGAATGTGAAGAAAATCATGCTGGTGCTCCTGAGGAAAATGGCTCTGAATAAAATGTAAGCCCAATCAACGTCGTCAACCTGCACATCCGTGCATTGCAAATGAAGTGCAAATAGAGAAAATCATCGACGACATCAACGCACCAGGTCCTCTCACACACTCAAGGGCTTCACATTTTCCTAACTTTTGTGGGAACTTTGCTTTTGTCTCTATCACAGAGCCCACCAAAGTTGATGAGGCATTTCTGGAGCCTGAGTGGATTCAAGCGATGCAAGAGGAATTACATCAATTCGAGCTCAATAATGTCTGGGAACTTGTCAAGCATCCAGACCATCGCAAGCACAATATCATTGGTACCAAATGGATCTACCGCAACAAGCAAGATCAAAATGGCCTTATGGTGAGGAATAAGGCTTGTCTTGTAGCTCAAGGCTACACACAGGTTGAAGGAATTGATTTCGATGAAACTTTTGCATATATTGCTAGACTTGAGGCTATTCACATATTGCTTGCTTATGCTAACTGATGACCCACAAGTATAGGGGATCTATCGTAGTCCTTTCAATAAGTAAGAGTGTCGAACCCAACGAGGAGCAGAAGGAAATGACAAGTGGTTTTCAGCAAGGTATTATCTACAAGCACTGAAATTATCGGTAATAGATAGTTTTGTCATAAGATAAATCGTAACGGGTAACAAGTAAATAAAGTAACTAAGGCGCAGCAAGGTGGCCCAATCCTTTTTGCAGCAAAGGACAAGCAAAGCGCTCCCAAGGACACATGTGAATTGTTGTCAAGCTAGTTTTCATCATGCTCATATGATTTGCGTTCGTTATTTAATGTGGGTGGACCGGTGCTTGGGTGCTGCCCTTCCTTCAACAAGCCTCCTAGTTATGATTAACCCCTCCCGCAAGCATCCGCAACTACGAAAGAAGTATTAAGGTAAACCTAACCATAGCATCAAACATATGGATCCAAATCAGCCCCTTACGAAGCAGCGCATAAACTAGGGTTTCAGCTTCTATCACTCTAGCAACCCATCATCTACTTATTACTTCCCAATGGATTCCCCTAGGCCCAAATAATGGTGAAGTGTCATGTAGTTGACGTTCACATAACACCACTAGAGGAGAGACAACATACATCTCATCAAAATATCGAACGAATACCAAATTCACATGATTACTTATAACAAGACTTCTCACATGTCCTCAGGAACAAACGTAACTACTCACAAAGCATAGTCATAATCATAATCAAAGGAGTATTAATTGTCATTAAGGATATGAAAATATAATCTTCCACTGGATAAACTAACTAGCATCAACTACAAAGAGTAATCAACACTACTAGCAACCCACAGGTACCAATCTGAGGTTTTGGGACCAAGATCGAATACAAGAGATGAACTAGGGTTTGAGAGGAGATGGTGCTAGTGAAGATATTGATGGAGATTGACCCCCTCTCGATGAGAGGATCGATGGTGATGACGATGGCGACGATTTCCCCCTCCCGGAGGGATGTTTCCCCGGCAGAACAGCTCCGCCGGAGCCCTAGATTGGTTCTGCCCAGGTTCCGCCTCGAGATGGCGGCGCTTCGTCCCGAAAGCTTCCTCTTCATTTTTTCCAGGTAAAAACACACCATATAGCCAAAGATGGGCACCGGAGGCCAGCCAGGGGGCCCACAAGGTCGGGGGCGCGCCCAGGGGGTAGGGCGCGCCCTCCACCCTTTGTGGCTGGCTGGTGCCCCCCTCTGGTACTTTCTTCACCCAATATTTTTTATATATTCCAAAAAGAAGCTCTTTGAAGTTTCAGGACTTTTGAGTTGTGCATAATAGGTCTCTAATATTTGCTCCTTTTCCAGTCCAGAATTCCAACTGTCGGCATTCTCCCTCTTTTTGTAAACCTTATAAAATAAGAGAGAAAAGGCATAGGTATTGTGATATAACGTGTAATAACAACCCATAATGCAATAAATATCAATATAAAAGCATGATGCAAAATGGACGTATCAACTCCCCCAAGATTAGACCTCGCTTGTCCTCAAGTGAAAGCCGATATCGATAAATATGTCCACATGTTTAGAGATAGAGGTGTCGATAAAATAAAATACGGACATGAGGGCATCATGATCATCTTTAGAACAACAACATATATTTTCATATAATTTCTTATGCTAAAGTAACAATTCATCCACAAACTAAAGTATGAATCATAAACCTTATTGGAAACTAACAAACTATGATCTCAGTCATTGAAGCAATTGCAATCTATCATAACATCAGAAAGAGTCAATTAAAGAGCTTTTCACCAAGTCCACATACTCAACTATCATTTAGTCTTTCACAATTGTTAACACTCACGCGATACTTATGGGTTCAAAGCTTCAGCCGGAAACCAAGAAAGATAGGGGCTTATAGTTTCACCTCCCAACCTTTTACCTCAAGAGTAATGTCAACAATAATAATTTATGAAAACCTACATCCGAGGGGATATATATATACATATATGTATATAAATATATATATATATATATATATATATATATATATATATATCCGAATCTCTCCAACATATATTGCTTGCCAAAGGAAAAAGTATAAAAAGGAAAAGGTGATGATCACCATGACTCTCGTATAAGGGTAGGAGATAAAGGTAAAAGATAGGCCCTTCGCAGAGGGAAGCAGAGGTTGTCATGCGCTTCATTGTCGGATGTACAAAATCTTAGTGCAATAAAACGTCACTTTATATTGCCACTTATGCTAAGGACCTTTATTATGCAGGCCTTCGCTTTTATTTCTTCCATATCACAAGTTCGTATAAATCTTATTTTCTTCACACTAATAGATCATACATATTTAGAGAGCAATTTTTATTGCTTGCACCGTTGACAACTTACTTGAGGGATCTTACTCAATCCATAGGTAGGTATGGTGGAATCTGATGGCAAAACTGGGTTTAGGGATGTTTGCAAGCACAAGTAGTATCTCTACTTGGTGCAAAGAATTTGGCTAGCATGAGAGGGAATGGAGAGCTCAACATGTTGGATGATCCAAAACAATATAACTTCTATTCGGATATAAGAAAACATAACCCATTATGTTGTCTTCCTTGTCCAACATCAACTTGTAAGCATGTCATATTTTAATGAGTGCTCACAATTACAAAAGATGTCTAAGATAGTATATTTATATGTGAAGCCTCTATTTCTTTATTACTTCCCATTAATTGCAACAATTACCAAAACTATATTTGTCAACCCTCAACAACTTTTATTCACCATACTCTTTATATGTGAAGTCATTACTATCCATAAGATCAATATATGATCTTTTTATTTCTTTTTATTCTTTCTTTATTTAATTCCCTCAAGATCATAGCAAGGAAGCAAAGCCCTTATCTCAAAACTACTCTTTATTATAAATCGCATGGACTCGATTACATAGAGGGAACATAAAGCAAAACTCAAAGCTAGATCATACTAAAACTTTATTCTAATAGATCAAGATATAACCAAAAGGGTCGAACTAAGAAAAATGATAAAGATAAAGATGTGATGGTGATACGATACTGCAGCACTCCCCCAAGCTTGGCACTTGCCAAGGGGAGTGCCCATACCCATGTATTTAAATCTCTTTCTTCAGAGGGTGTGATGTGATATTCTTGGCGATAATGCCCCTTAGGATATGATTCTCTTCCTTGAGCTTATTAATTTGCTGCTTATGATCCATTACTTCCTTGCGAAGTTTACTCGTGATGGCTATAGCTCCATCCACCCATGGATGTTTCCTTGCCGCGGGAGAAAAAGCAACACTCTTTTTTATATTTTCATAATAGAGAAATCTAGCATTGGGAGGAATAACCGAATTTGGTATTGCTGAGCTCTGAAGTTCTTCCAGCATGAATCTAGTTTGAAGGTGAGAGGTGACTTCTTGATCCTCCTCCATGGCATCCACTCTTTTCAAGTCAGCCTCCATCTCTTCCTCTGTTGCTCCCCCAAAGTGGTTAGCATCACTGTATGCTCTTGGGTCTCGTGCCAGGTGAGATACCCGACTCTCCCCGAACGACTCTTGCGAAGATATCTCGTGCCAGGTGCAGAAACAACTAAAACGAAAATAGGGGATTTTGCCGTGGTACGGTGGTCAAAACCTTTGGGACATTATATAATGATTTTTTATCGACTATAAGAAGTATTGTGCAAGAAAACAGAGTCTGGAGGGCACACATGGTGGCCACAAGGACGGGGGGCGCGCCCAGGGGGCTAGGGCGCGCCTCCACTCTTGTGGTGGCCTCGTGTCTCTTTCAGACTACTTCTAATTTTCCTATTTTTCAAATATTCCAAAACGGAGAAATTTTATCATTAGAAACGTTTTGGAGTTGGTTTACTTACCGTACCACATACCTATTCCTTTTCGGAGTCTGAAACGTTCTGGAAAGTATCCTTATGTACTCCTCCGGTGTTACGGTATCAACTATATTGGTCTCGACATTTATGGGAGTACCTGAAATATAATGCTTGATTATTTGACCGTTTACCACCTTTGGATTTGTGCCCTCGGCGTTGTTAATTTTTATGGCACCAGAACGATAGACCTCCTCGATAATGTAAGGGCCTTCCCATTTAGAGAGAAGCTTTCCTGCAAAAAATCTTAAACGGGGGTTGTATAGCAAAACATGATCACCTACATTAAACTCACGCTTTTGTATCCTTCTGTGATGCCATCTTTTAACTTTTTCTTTAAACAACTTGGCATTCTCGTAGGCTTGGGTTCTCCATTAATGAAGTGAGCTAATGTCAAATAACCTCTTTTCACCGGCAAGTTTGAAATCATAATTGAGCTCTTTAATAGCCCAATATGCCTTATGTTCTAATTCAAGAGGTAAGTGACATGCTTTTCCATAAACCATTTTATACGGAGACATACCCACAGAATTCTTATAAGCAGTTCTATTAGCCCACAAAGCATCATCAAGTTTCTTAGACCAATTCTTTCTAGATCTATTAACGATCTTTTGCAAAATTAATATAATCTCTCTATTGCTCAGTTCTACTTGACCACTGGACTGAGGATGATAAGGAGATGCAATTCTATGATTAACATCATACTTAGAGCATTTTACGAAAATCACCATGAATAAAATGTAACTACCATCAGTCATTAAATATCTAGGGACTCCAAACCTCAGAAAAATAACTTCTTTAAGCATCTTAATCGAGGTGTTATGATCGGAACTACTAGTTGGAATAGCTTCTACCCACTTAGTAACGTAATCAACAACAACTAAAATATGTGTTTACCCATTAGAGGAAGGAAAAAGGTCCCATATAATCAAAGCCCCAAACATAAAATGGTTCAATAACAAGTGAATAGTTCATAGGCATTTCCTGACGTCTACTAATATTACCAATTCTTTGACACTGATCACAAGACAAGACAAACTTATGGCCATACTTGAAGAGAGTGGGCGAATAGAACCCGGATTGCAATACCTTATGTGCAGTTCTATCTCCAGCGTGGTGTCCTCCATAAGACTCGGAGTGGCACTTCCGTAGGATCTGTTCATGTTCATGCTCAGGTACAAAACGTCTAATAACACCATCTACTCCTTCTTTATAAAGGCGTGGATCATCCCAGAAGTAATGTCTTAAATCATAGAAAAACATTTTCTTTAGCTGGTATGTGAAACTAGGTGGTATAAATTTAGCAACAATGTAATTAGCATAATCAGCATACCATGGAGTATTATGAGAAGCATTTATGACATTTAATTGTTCATCAGGAAAGCTATCATCAATAGGTAGTGGGTCATCAAGAACATTTTCTAACCTAGACAAGTTGTCTGCTACGGGGTTCTCAGCACCCTTTCTATCAATAATATGCAAATCAAATTCTTGTAGCAAGAGAACCGATTGATGACCCACAAGTATAGGAGATCAATTGTAAGAGTGTCGAACCCAACGAGGAGCACAAGGAAATGACAAGTGGTTTTTAGCAAGGTAATGTCTGCAAGTGCTGAAATTGTAAGTAACAGGGTAGTTTGATAGCAAGATAATTTGTAACGAGCAAGTAACGATAATAGTAGCAAAAGTGCAGCAAGGTAGCCCAATCCTTTTGAGACAAAGGACATGCCAAAATGGTCTCTTATGATAAGAAAAGCGATCTTGAGGGTACATGGGATTTTCATCTGGTCACTTTCACCATGTTGGTTCAATTTGTGTTCACTATTTTGATAATTTTATATGTGGGTGGACCAGTGCTTAGGTGTGGTTCTTACTTGAACAAACCTCCTACTTATGACTAACCCACCCACAAGCATCCGCACCTATGAGAAAAGTATTGACAAATAATTCTAACCATAGCATTAAACTTTTGGATCCAATCGGTCTCTTACGGAATAACTGATAAACTGGGGTTTAAGCTTCTGTCACTCTCGCAACCCATCATCTAATTGCTACTCACAATGCATTCCTTAGGCCCAAATATGGTGAAGTGTCATGTAGTTTACGTTCACATGACACCACTAAGGGAATCACAACATACATACTATCAAAATATCGAACACATATCAAATTCACATGATTACTTCCAACATGATTTCTCCCGTGACCTCAAGAACAAAAGTAACTACTCACAAATGATAATCATGCTCAAGATCAGAGGGGTATTAAATAGAATATTGGATCTGAACATATAATCTTCCACCAAATAAACCACATAGTAATCAACTACAAGATGTAATCAATACTACTAGTCACCCACAAGCACCAATCTATAGTTCCGGTAATAAGATTGAACACAACAGATGAACTAGGGTTTGAGATGAGATGGTGATGTTGAAGATGTTGATGATGATTGCCCTCCCAAAGATGGGAGAGTTGTTGGTGATGATGAGGACGATGATTTCCCCCTCTGGGAGGGAAGTTCCCTCGGCGAAATCGCTCCGCTAGAGGGCAAAAGTGCTCCTGCCCAAGTTCCGCCTCGAGACGGCGGCGCTCCGTCCCAAAAGTCCTCTCCTTATTTTTTTTCTATGTCAAAATGACTTATATACCAGAAGATGGGCACCGGAGGTGGGCCTGGGTGAGCACAACCCACCAGGACGCGTCTGGGCTCCCTAGCGCGCCCAGGTGGGTTGTTCCCACCTGGTGGGGCCCCTCTGGTATTTATTTGCTCAAATATTCTTCATATACTCCATAAAAATTCTCTGTGAAGTTTCATCTTGTTTGGAGTTGTGCAGAATAGGTAGCTTGACGTAGCTTTTCCAGGTCCAGATTTTCAGCTGCCGGAATTCTCCCTCTTTGTGTATACCTTGCATATTATGGGATAAAAGGCATTAGAATTACTCCAAAAAGCATTATTATGGATAAAAACATCATAAATAACAGTAGGAAAACATGATGCAAAATGGACGTATCAACTCCCCCAATCTTAGACCTTGCTTGTCCTCAAGCGAAAACCGAAATCGGAAAACATGTCCACATGCTTAGAGAGAGAGAGAGAGCTGTCAATTATAATAGCAACAAACTTAAACATAAAACTTTTATCATAGAATTTTTATCATATAATTCTCATGAATAAGTGAAAATTCATCACACTATTGAATTATAAAGGAAAAACTCTATTAGAAACCAACAAACTATGTGCTCAGTCAACTTTGCAACTACAATTCATCATCTTTTCAGGAAGGGTCACGTATCGGAGCCTTTAGGCAAGTCCACATACTCAACCATCATATATTCTTCCATGATTGCTGACACTCACCGCATACACATAAGCAAAACGTTTCAATGGGACACATAGAAAGATAGGGGCTTATGGTTTCGCCTCCCAATGTATTCACCTCAAGGGTGATGTCAACAATAATAATTCATGCTATCTATATTCAACTGGACATATGTGCCTAGATCTTTCCTCACCACATGAGGCTTGCCAAAGGAGAAAATAAAAAGGAATAGAGAGAAAACTTTGACTCTTTGCATAAAAGTAAATACATAAAAGTAAAAGATAGGCCCTTCACAGAGGGAAGCAGAGGTTGCCATGCGCTTATTTGTTTGTATGCTCAACCTCTTAATGCAAAAGAACATCACATTGCATTTCCCCTTGTGATAGCGACCTTTATTATGCAGTCTGTCGCTTTTATTATTCACCATCACAAGTTTGTGCAACGCTCAATTTTCTCTTACACTAAATGATCTCACACTTTTAGAAACAATTTTTATTGCCTTTTTGCACCAATGACAACTTACTTGAGGGATCTTGCTCAATCCCTAGGTAGGTATGGTGGACTCTTGAAAATAAGATTTGGGTTTAAGGGTTTTTGGATGCACAAGTAGTATCTCTACTTAGTGGAATTTTTGGCTAGCAAAGATAGGGGGCAAGCACCACATGTTAAAGGCTCTATGACAATATGACTTCTATGTGAATATAAACAAACATAAACCATTAAGTTGTCTTCTTGTCCAACGTCAACAATTTTGGCATATAATATTTTGATGAGGGCTCACAATCACAAAAAATTTCTAGGATAGTATATTTGTATGTGAATCTTCTCTTCCCTTATCAATTCTTTCATGAGTTGTATCATTGACTAATGTTATGTTTGTCAATCTCTAACAAAATTTTCTACTTATACTTTTCCTTATGTGGTGTCATCACCTACCATAAGATTAGCATATGATCTTTTTCATTTATTTCCTTTCTTTTATTTATTTCCTTTATTTTTATTGCAACATGAAAGTAAAGGAAGCAAAAACTCAAACTAAACTTTATTATATATCTTGCACACGATTACAAGGATAGATCACTAAGCAAACTCTCGAAAAGAAAGGGTCGAACTAAACTTTTATTCATCTAAAGAAAAAGATCGAACTAAAATAATTAAAGGCAAAATATAGCGGGGATGATACAATACCGGGGCACCTCCCCCAAGCATGGCGGAAGCCAAGGGGAGTGCTCATACCCGATACTCAATTCTCTTTTGGTGATGAAGAAGAAGGTGGTGGTGATGAAGAAGAAGACATCTTGTCTTTCTTTTCCTCCAGCTTACACTGAAGGATAAAGTTATCTATCCTCAACTCATCATTTGCCATCTCAAGCTTTATTATCCTCTTGCATAATTCCTCCATACTCTCGTTCTTCAATCAAGGAGGGACTGATTCATCTTCTTCTTCCTTTGAAGTCCATCCATAGTGCTCCACATCCCCATAGGACTTGGGGTTTGCGACAAAATCAGCAACATAGCTCTCACCCTCGGAATCTTGGGATGACATATTTTCAGATCTGTCAGGAGAACAGCAAGGAAAAGAAAATAGAAGATTACTCCGCAATATAGTGTTCAACAGGTTTGGGGGGTATTTAAATATTTTTTATCTTGGGAAACAAGCAAACGGAAGAAAA
This sequence comes from Triticum dicoccoides, assembly GCF_002162155.2. Taxonomy (NCBI): domain Eukaryota; kingdom Viridiplantae; phylum Streptophyta; class Magnoliopsida; order Poales; family Poaceae; genus Triticum; species Triticum dicoccoides. Next base: position 393,392,006 of record NC_041390.1, on the reverse strand, counting down.
ACAGAGTCTGAAAGGTACCCCAGGTGGGCACAACCCACTTGGGCACGCCGGGCTTGCCAGGCACGCCCTGTTGTCTTGTGCCCACCATGTTACGGTTCCTGGAAGTTTTTTATTTTCCTATTTTTCTAAATATTCCATAACTGAGAAAAAAATATTTTTGCGGATTTTTCAGAGTCCATTTACTTACCGTATCACATACCTCCTTATTTTCACGATTCTGGAGTGTTCCGTAAGGACTCTTTTATGTGTTCTTCTGGTGTAAAAGTTTGGATAGTATTACTTTCAACATTAATGGGCATATCGGAGATATAATGTTTTATTCGTTGCTCGTTAATAACCTTCGGGTTAGTAGCTTCGGCATTATTTATTTTGATTGCTCCAAACCGATAAACCTCCTCGATAACATAGGACCCTTCCCATTTTGAGAGGAGTTTTCCAGCAAAGAATCTGAAATGATAGTTGTACAAAAGAAAAAGAGTCCTTACTGATATCAAATAACTTCATTTCACCAGCAAGTATCTGAAATGAATGTACAATTATCTTTTAACTTTCTTTTGATATTTGGGTTCTCCATTCATCTAAAGAGCTAATATCAAATAACTTCTTTTCACGAGCAAGTTTGAAATCATGGTTGAGTTCTTTGATTGCCCAATATGCATTATGATCTAACTCAAGAGGAAAATGACAAGCTTTTCCATAAACCATTTTATAAGTAGACATACCCATAGGATTTTTATATGTTGTTCAATAAGCCCAAAGTGCGTCATCTAATTTCTTAGACCAATTCTTTCAGGACCTATTGACAGTCTTTTGCAAGATTAATTTTATTTCTCTATTGCTAAGTTCAACTTGACCACTAGACTAAGGATGATAAGGTGATGCAATTCTATGGTTAACATCATACTTGGCAAGCATTTTATGAAAAGCACCATGTATAAAGTGTGAACCACCATCAGTCATTAAATATCTAGGGACTCCAAACCTTGGGAAAATAACTTCCTTAAGCATTTTAATAGAGGTGTTGTGATCAGCACTACTAGATGGAATAGCTTCTATCCATTTAGTAACATAATCAACAGCAACCAAAATATGTGTATACCCATTAGAGGAAGGAAAAGGTCCCATGTAATCAAATCCCCAAACATCAAATGGTTCAACATCAAGTGAATAATTCATAGGCATTTCTTAACGCTTCCTGATATTACCTATTCTTTGGCATTCATCACAAGATAAGATGAACTTACGGGTATCCTTGAAGAGAGTAGGCCAATAAAATCCAGATTGCAATACCTTGTGAGCAGTTCTATCCCTAGCATGATGCCCTCCATAAGCTTCGAAGTGACATTCCGTAGGATTTGTCCCTGTTCATACTCAGGTAAACAACGTCTAATAATCTACTCCTTCTTTATAAAGATGTGGGTCATCCCAAAAGTAATGTCTTAAATCATAGAAGAATTTTTTCTTTTGTTGGTATGTAAAGCTAGGTGGTAAATATTTAGCAACAATGTAATTAGCATAGTCAGCATACCAAGGAGTGTTATGAGCAACATTTATTGCAGCTAACTGCTCATCAGGAAAATTATCATCAATAGGTACTGGGTCATCAGGCACATTTTCAAGCCTAGACAAGTTATCAGCTACCGGATTCTCAGCTCCTTTTCTATCAATAATATGTAGATCAAATTCTTGTAGCAAGAGAACCCATTGAATAAGTCTAGGTTTAGCATCTTTCTTTTCCATAAGATATTTAATAGTGGCATGATCGGTGTGAACAATTACTTTTCAATCAACAATGTAAGGTCTAAATTTGTCACAAACAAACACCACTGCTAAGAATTCTTTTTCAATAGTAGCATAGTTTCGTAGGGCATTTGTCTATAGTTTTACTAGCATAATGAATAACATTTAGTTTATTATCAACTCTTTGTCCTAGAACAACACTAACAACATAATCACTAGCATCACACATAATTTCAAAAGGCAAGTTCCAATCAGGTGGTTGAACAATAGGTGCAGAAATTAAGGCTTTCTTGAGTGTTTCAAAGGCTTCTAAACAATCATCATGAAAAAAAGGAATATACTTTTGCAAAAGATTCATAAGATGCCTAGAAATTTTAGAAAAGTCTTTGATAAATCTCCTACAGAAACCAGCATGAACTAGGAAAGTACGAATACCTTTGATATCTTTTGGACATGGCATTTTCTCAATTGCATCAACCTTAGATTTGTCCACTTCAATACCTCTTTCAGAAATTTTATGGCCCAAGAAAATGCCTTCATTAACCATAAAGTGGCACTTTTCCCAATTCAAGACAAGATTTGTTTGTTCACATCTCTACAAAACTCGATCAAGATTGCTTAAACAATCATCAAAAGACTTCCCATCGACAGAGAAGTCATCCATGAAAACCTCAACAATCTTTTCACAAAAGCCAGAGAATATAGTATTCATACATCTTTGAAAGGTAGCAGGTGCATTGCATAAACCAAAAGGCATACGTCTATAAGCATAAGTTCCTTTGTGAAAGTGGTCTTTTCTTGATTAGGTTGAGAAACAGGTATTTGTGAAAACCAGAATATCCATGAAGGAAGAAAAAATGTGTGTGCTTAGATAATCTTTCTAGCATTTCATCAATAAAGGTAGAGGGTAATGATCTTTTCTAGTTGCTTTGTTTAATTTTCTAAAATCAATAACCATTCTATAACCTGTAACAATTCTTTGTGGAATAAGTTCATTCTTATCATTAGGAACAACAGTAATACCTCCCTTTTTAGGGACACAATGAATAGCACTTACCCATCTACTATCAGCTATGGGATAAATTATACCTGCTTCCAGAAGTTTTAATATTTCCGTTGTTACCACTTCTTTCATCTTCGGATTTAACCGACGTTGGTGATCAACAACAGGTTTAGCATCAGGTTCCATATTAATTTTGTGCTGACATAGAGTGGGACTAATTCCCTTTAAATCATCAAGAGTATACCCAATAGCAGCTCGATGCTTCCTTAGAACTTTCAATAATCTTTCTTCTTCATGTTCTGAGAGGTTAGCACTAATAATAACAAGATATAACTTCTTTTCATCAAGATAAGCATTTCAAAGTGTCTGGCAATTGCTTTAATTCAAACACAGGATCACCTTTAGGTGGAGGAGGACCTCCTAGTGTTTCAATAGGCAAATTGTGTTTAAGCAGAGGACATTGTTCAAAGAAAATATTGTCTATTTCATTTCTTTCATGCATATGTAAATCATTTTCATGGTCTAGCAAATATTGTTCTAAAGGATTAGTAGAAGCAAGACTAATTATTTCATCCTCACTAGGAAATTCTTTTTCATGAAGCTTTCTACTAAACTTGCAGAAATTAAACTCATGAGACTCTCACCAAAACAAACACCGACATTTTGTTTCTCATGGTCTATTCTAGAATTAACGGTGTTCAAGAAAGGTCTACCAAAGATAATGGGACAGAAGTCATCTTGTGGGGAACCAAGAACATGAAAATCAGTAGGGTATTTTATTTTCCCACACAAGACTTCAATATCTCTAACAATCTCAATTGGTGATATAGTGTCTCTATTAGCAAGTTTGATAGTAACATCTATGTCTTCTATCTCCGCGGGTGCTATGTCATTCATAATTTATTGATATAAGGAATAAGGAATAGCACTCACACTAGCACCTATGTCACATAAACCATGATAGCAGTGATATCCTATTTTAACTGAGACAACGGACTTGCCAACAACAGGTCTATGTTTACCATTTTTATCAGGTTTGGTAATTTTAGCAGCTTCTTTGCAGAAGTAAATAACATTCCCATTTTGTTCCAAGAGATCTTTAACCATAGAAATGCTAGGTTCTACTTTAATTTGTCCATCAGGTTTAGGTGTTCTAATATAGCTTTCGTTGACCACAGTTGAAACTTTAGCATGTTCCTTTATCCTAACAGGGAAAGGTGGTTTCTCAATATAAGCAGTAGGAACAACTGAATCCACATTATAAATTATAGTTTCTTCTTTAACCGGTACTGGTTCTTTAATTTCTTCTTTAATAGGTGGGTGATATTTAAACCACTTCTCTTTAAGGAGATCAAGATGAGTAGCAAATGATTCACAAAAGGAAGCTACTATCTCAGAGTCAACTGCATATTTAGTGCTAAACTTTTGAAAAGCAGTGGTATTCATAAAAGATTTAACACAATCATACTTAAGTTTAATACCTGACTCTTTACCTTCGTCAAGTTCCCAATCTTCAGAGTTGCATTTAATTCTTTCCAAAAGATCCCACCGGAATTCAATAGTCTTCGTCATAAAAGAACCAGCACAAGAAGTATCAAGCATGGTTTGATCATTACGAGAAGCCGAGCATAAAATTTCTGGATAACAATTTCTGTTGAGAACTCATGATTGGGGCATTAATATAACATTGACTTAAGACTCACCCAAGCTAGAGCGATACTTTATCCTCCACGAGGCCAAAAATTATATATATAATTCCGATCACGATGAGCTAGATGCATAGGATATAATTTTTGATGGAACTCCAATTTCAATCGATTCCAATTTCAAGATCCAATATCATCACATAGCCTATACCATGCCAATGCTTTTCCCTTCAAAGATAAAGGGAAAACCTTCTTCATAACTTCATCTTTGGGTAAACCTGCAAGCTTGAACAATCCACAAATTTGTTCTACATATATCAAGTGCATATCAAGATGTTCGGTTCCGTCTCCTGCATAAGGATTAGCTAGCAGTTGCTCTATCATACCCGAAGGTATTTGATATTCAATATTTTAGTAGGTGCAGTAGGTTGAGGGGTAGCTAATTGTGGTTCCTGTCGAGGTGAAGATACCCCGAACAAACCCCTCAAAGGATTGTTTTCCATAATGACAAGTGACAAGAAATTTCAGCACACTATGTAAATGTTTCCTTACCAATTTCCACTTACCAAAGGCGCTTCACTCCCCAGCAACGGTGCCAGAAAATAGCCTTGATGACCCAAAAGTATAGGGTATCAATTGTAGCTTTTTTCAATAAGTAAGAGTGTTGAACCCAACAAGGAGCAGAAGGAAATGACAAGTGGTTTTCAGCAAGGTAATGTCTGAAAGTGCTGAAGTTTTAAGTAATAGAGTAGTTTGACAGCAAGATAATTTGTAAAGAGCAAGTCACGATAATAGTAGAAAAAGTGCAGCAAGGTAGCCCGATCGTTTTGAGGCAAAGCACGGGCCAAAACGGTCTCTAATGATAAGCAAAGCGTTCTTGAGGGTACACGGGATTTTCATCTAGCCACTTTCACCATGTTGGTTTGATTTGTGTTCGCTACTTTGATAATTTGATATGTGGCTGGACCGGTGCTTCGGTATTGTTCTTACTTGAACAAACCTCCTAATTATGATTAACCCTCCCGCAAGCATCCGCAACTATGAGAAAAGTATTAAGAATAAATTCTAACCATAACATTAAACTTTTGGATCCAATCGGTCCCTTACGAAATAGCGCATAAACTGGGGTTTAAGCTTCTGTCACTCTCGCAACCCATCATCTAATTGCTACTCAACAATGCATTCCCTTAGGCCCAAATATGGTGAAGTGTCATGTATTCTACGTTCACATGACACCACTAAGGGAATCACAACATACATACTATCAAAATATCAAACACATATCAAATTCACATGATTACTTACAACATGATTTCTCCAGTGACCTCAAGAATAAAAGTAACTACTCACAAATGATAATCATGCTCAAGATCATAGGGGTATTAAATGGCATATTGGATTCGAACATATAATCTTCCACCAAATAAACCACATAGTAATCAACTACAAGATGTAATCGACACTACTAGTCACCCACAAGCACCAATCTATAGTTCTGGTGACAAGATTGAACACAAGAGATGAACTAGGGTTTGAGATGAGATGGTGATGTTGAAGATGTTGATGGATATTGCCCTCCCCAAGATGGGAGAGTTGTTGGTGATGATGAGGACGATGATTTCCCCCTCTAGGAGGGAAGTTCCCCTGGCGGAATCACTCCGCCGGAGGGCAAAAGTGCTCCTGCCCAAGTTCCGCCTTGAGACGGTGGCGTTCCATCCCAAAAGTCCTCTCCCTATTTTTCTAGGTCAAAATGACTTATATACCAGAAGATGGGCACCGGAGGTGGGCCTGGGTGAGCACAACGCACCAAGGCGAACCTGGGCTCCCTGGCGCGCCCAGGTGGGTTTTGCCCACCTGGCACTACTGGAATCAGCAGATTTGCCGTCTGTCGACTCTTTGCCATCAGCTAGCAGATGACAAAGAAAGGCTTTGCCATCATCCACAAGAAAATGGACGACAAAGAGCCAGCGGACGACAATGGAAGGCTTTGCCATCAGCATATCTTTGCCGTCCGCTAGTGGACGGTAAAGACGGTGGGTGACGGGCTTGCAAGGACGACCTAATGGCCATTTTCTTTGCCGTGTGCTGGTTGACGAGAAAAATTCTTCGTCGTCCGCCAACAGACGGCAAAGAAAATGGCCGTTAGGTCGTCCGTTTCCCCCCGGCCCCACCCCACTAGGTACGCTCTTTGCCGTCTGCTAGCAGACGTCAAAGAGGTGTGACCTACTAGCAAACAAGGGGCCGCGCCCGCGCCCCCACGCATCTCTCTGTCCGTTATCTCTCTCCTCTGCCCGAGCCGCCGCCACTGCTCACCCCTGCCGCCGCCTTTCGGTGTCAAAACCGGGGGATCTCAGGTAGGGGGTCCCGAACTATGCGTCTAAGGCTAATGGTAACAGGAGGCGGGGGACACAATGTTTACCTAGGTTCAGGCCCTCTCGATGGAGGTAATAGCCTACTTCCTGCTTGATCGATCTTGATGATATGAGTATTACAAAAGTTGGTCTACCACGAGATCGTAGACGCCAAACCCTAGAAGCTAGCCTATGATTATGATTGTTTTTGTCCTACGGACTAAACCCTTCAGTTTATATAGACACCGGAGGGGGCTAGGGTTACACGGAGACAGTTATAGAGAAGGAGATCTACACATCTGAATCGCCAAGCTTGCCTTCCACGCAAAGGAGAGTCCCACCTGAACATAGGAGAAGCCTTCAATCTTATATCTTCATAGTCCAATAGTCCAGCCAAAGTATATAGTCTGGCTGTCCGAGGACCTCTTAATCTAGGACTCCCTTAGTAGCCCCTGAACCAGGCTTCAATGACGATGAGTCCGGCGCGCAGATTGGTTCCTTCTCCGGATACTCCATAGAAGATTTTGAACACCAGGATTGTGTCCGGCTCTGTAAAACAAATTCCACATACCATTGTAGAGAGTATATTATTCCACATATCTAATTTGCTGACAACTTTTCATAACGTGACATCCTGCCATTGTCCGGTCATTACGAACCATTTTTCCCTGCCTGCCACTACACGTGTTGTGAGGCGGTTTTATTGGTACGTCTTGTCGAAACAAAGACCGTGTTCCCCTTATCACGGGATTCTTATCAATACGGGTATGGGTAACCTAACCGTGCCATCAATCGCGGCGCTTGGGGAATAAGCGATTTTATAGGGCAAGTGGGGAGGCGCATAGTTTCTACCGCCTTTATAAAGGGACAAGGATTCCTCTTTTTCACCCACACCTTCTTCTTCCCCTGCCCATCCATTCTCGCGCACTCGAGCTCCAGCGCCCAAGTTCTCATCTTCTCCGCAAACCATTCTGTCGGATTTTGGGTTCCGGCAGACCCTTGAGGTTCGAACACTGGGGTGTGCGCGGAGATTTCGCCTCCTACCTACCTGCACCCCTCCGCCTCGCTAAGATCTAAACTGTGGAAAGAACAACACAAGAGACACAGGGTTTATACTGGTTCGGGCCACCGTTGTGGTGTAATACCCTACTCCTGTGTGTGGTGTGGTGGATTGCCTCTTGGGCTAATCATGACGAACAATACAAGGAAGAACAGCCTCGCGAGGGTCTGTTCTTGGCTGGGGCGATGAACTACTGGGAGGAGTTCAGTCACCTTTCTCTCTATCTCTTTCTGATCGAAACCTCTCTCTGAAGAGCCTCCTTCTTCGAACCCCTCCGCTCTCTCTTTCCCTCTTGCGGGTGGCTGATCCTATTTATAGAGGCCCTGGTCGTCTTCCCAAATATCGAGCAGGAAGGGAGCCAACAACGGCGGGCTAATTTGAAGGGGGACAGCTAGTATCAGCTATCCTGACAAAAGTAGTCTTCACCTGCGCAAAGCTCTGGTGATGACGCCGTCTTGGGCTCCACGGTGACCTCCATCTCGTAGTCCTCCTGGTCTTGGTCTCGTTGCACCGAAATGGCAACCTTTGCCTGATGCCTCGGTACTCCGCGGCTGCGCTTGCCCCCTTTGCCCAAAGGGGAAAGGAGGACACTGCGCGGGTTGGCACCCGCCTGGTGCCCTTGGTCGTCATGGCTTGCGTCACGGGCATCTTGTGAGGTATCCTGCCTTGGTCTCTCCGCCTCCTCGTGAGCCAGCCTGACGAGGCCGTGCTTGAGGAAGCTTCGCGTCGTCTGCCCCGCGAGGCTTGGCCCCTCGCGAGGGTCTTGGGTTTGTGTGGGTGAAGATGGGCCGCGCTGGGTCCCCCTTTGAGCCACACCGCAGGCCGCAGGTAGGCAAGTCTGGGGACCCCCATTCCCAGAATGCCGACAGTAGCCCCCGGGCCCAAGGCGCGCCCGGACTTGGCCGTGCAGGGAGGCGGAAGGGCAAGAGCGAAGCGCCACGGGCCCTAACAGCCTGCGGCCTTGGGCGCCGCGTGGCGGTTGATTGGACGTGGGCGCCTCCACTTCCCCGTGGCGCCTCGGAAACCGCACAGACTGGACAAGTCCTTGCATGCAAAGTGGGTCATGATTACCTGCAATCGTGGAGGTCGGTGGTTGGCCTTCGCCGGCCATAAGTACGGAACAGCGCGCGCCCTTCCAGTCCATCCCCCATTGCTTCTCCTTCTTCCCGATCCTTGCTCCGTCTTGCTGCGATGGCTCCGATCCGCCGGTTCTCGACGGCAGAGAAGGGAAAGGCACCCTGAGAGGAACCAGACCCACTCCGCCGAAGAAACGGCTCGTCCCCCGTGGCCTGGATGAAGGGGCCCTTCAGGTGGTGTCGAGGCCTTGGTGCGAGCGGGCGCCGCCGGGGTTCCCGCTTCCATTGTACGCCCACGTCGAGGGCCCCGAAGGAGCTGATGCTGACCGCCATGGGCGGCATCGCCGTCGGCGCCGACGGGTCATGAAGGTGTGGGTCGTCCCCCTGGGGTCCACACCGAGGGCTCCTCCCAAGAGTTCGTGCTCCACGTCGCCATTCCTCTTTAGTCTTGGATACGCCTTCCTCCCTTCTTCACCTCCATCATCCCGCAGGGGGAGCCCCTGGAGCTCTGGCTGTAGCATGCCGGCTGCAGCACCCTCGCGACCGAGGCAGAGGTCGCAGTCGTTGCCCTAGGCGAGGTCTTCATGACTCGGGGCTGGAGAGAGATCGCCCGGGTTTGCAGGGTAAGGGGCGTCTTCGCGGTCCACTTGGATTACGACGGTGCTTTGGTGATGCTCTTCAAGGTCTTCGATGCGAGCATGCGCCGGCTGGAGTGCTGCCCCGGGGAAGGTGGCCAGGACCCTGCCGCGACGAGGACTGGGCCTGCCAACGCTCCCTTGGCGGCTCCTCAGGCGGTGGAGGCATCGGAGGTTCCAGCGACTCCGGCAAGCTCTTCGCGACTCCGAAGACGAGCGACGACAGCTACGAGCCCCTGAGCCGGTGCCGCTCCTGGAGCAGGGCGGGCTCGTCAGGCCGCCGCCGACTCTGATCTGGATGGGGTTGGCGTCGGTGCTTGACAGCCCACTGTTGATGATGGTGTCTTTTGCAGGGACGCGCGTAGTTTGTGTCCCTTTAGGATCTGTTCCCTGCGAGGAATCAAAAACGTGTCCCGTGGGGGCTTGTAAGGTGCCTGTGATCCTGTTTTGTTAATATAACCCTTGTAATAGAATTGCGCGAGTTGCTCATTCCGTCTTAGCTCAGTCCTCCCTTTCGAACCTCACGAGGGCTTGGTGCTCTGCGCCGACAGGTCCCAGTCCCAAGGCGGCTTCAGCCGTCGCTGGTATGCCAGGTCGCGATGCCGTGGTCAAGGCCAGGAGGTGAGCGACCCGGAGTCTGGTAAGAGCCCCTGAGTCGCGATGCTCAGGAGGTCCCCTTTGGCACGCAAGCAGCCGTCGTTTGGTGAGAAAGGAGAGCAGCGTCGCTAACACGGGATAGCATTAGGTGCGGGGATGGTGCCACGGTAGCTGGCGCTTCTGGGTGATGACTTATCTCGAGGATCAGGGGCCGCTCTCTGGTGTGTCGCCGGGTCCGTGCATCGGCAGACGCGAGGTTGCTCGGTGAGGTCCTCGTGTGTCTCCCCCCTCTCGCCTTTGCTCCCCTTTCTGCTCTACGTCCTTGGGTCCCGGCCCTCGAGCGAGTCTCAGCCATCGCTGGTATGCCAGGTCGCGATGCCGTGGTCAAGGCCAGAGGGTGAGGGCTGGAGAGCCAGTAGGAGCCCTGAGTCACGATGCTCAGGCACCCCCCCCCTTTAATGTGCAAGCGGTTCGCGCGGACGAGAGCGAAGGAGACACCGCAAGGGCCTCGCCTGACGCAGCTCCTTCAGGAGGTCCTGCAGGTCCATCATAGAAAAAACAAGGGGTTGCCATGACAATTGACAGTCAGCCGTTGGTTGCTTCCAAGGGGTAGTGAGGCACTGAAGGCTTGACGAGGTGACGCTATGCAGGGCTGCCGCGGCCAGAGCTCAGCCATCCAGTTTTGTCGGCGTTGCAGGGACGGACCCATGCGCAAGCGTCGTGCCGTTTGGGAGCAGCTTCGTTAGTTGGCGTCAGCTGAGCAGGCAACTAGGTAAAACACATTAGCCGCGAAGGAGTGGATTCGTTCAAATAGATGCTGGGAATGCGGACATCACTGGGTCAGGCCCGAGCGACTTGGGGGGTCATGCAGCCTGAGGGGCGCCACCAACAAGGTAAGCTAACAACATGGAATAAAAAAGGGATACACGCCGCAGGGACGGACCCACGCGGCCTGGGAATAATGCTGCCCTGGGGGGCGCTCCTAGCTGGAAATAAAACTAGAAAGATGTCACCTGATGATGTTGAGGACGAAGGAGCGTTGATGTAGCAGGCTCGGTGGGCTGCGGGAGCCGATCCTCACGAGCCCCCAGGCCCAGGGGCCTCGGGAGGCTCCGGAGACGCTGGCGGCTCCTCGCGGGCCATCTCCATCCCTGCCAGGGCTGCGGAACGCCTGGCCTCTCGTGCCTCCGTGATGCCCCTCATGAGGCGCTGGTACATGTCTGCCTCGTTCGGCAAGCCGTAAGGCATGCGAACGTAGCTGTGGGGTGGGCCTCCGCAGCGCCCCACTCTCGAGGGCTAGAGGCGCTCCAGAGAGGCGACTCGGTTGAGCCCTGGTATGTCGATGCAGACGCGCAACCCACCATCCTCGCCTGGATGGGGAGCCACTGCTGGTAGGCGGCGGCCGCCTTTCATGACTCTTGACTCCTGTAGCTCTTGAATGGCCTTGGCGACGAACTCCTAAGGGTCTGGATCTCCTTGCCTTGCTCCTTCTTGAGGGAAACGTGCTTCGAAACACGCCTCCATGTGGTGCCCAAGCGCCTCCCTCGTGACCCTAGCTAGGTCGGTGGCCCTCCAGGGGAGAGCCCCCGAGCCCTGCCTGAGGAGGGCGCCAGGCGCGCTTTCCTATGCGATGGAAGGAGGTTCTCCCTGGGCAGGCGCGGGCCCAGAGGGGCTTGCCTCCTGAGTGGTCGGGCCGGACGTTGTCTTCTTATTCTTAGGGGCGGTCTCGGGAGGCCTCCTGCTTCCACGATCAGGGTCTTCCAGTGACGCGGCCTGAAAGGCTCGTTCTAGGGAACACACCGGGTCCTTCTCTTCACAGGGCACCGTGATGACACCGTCGCTTCCTGGCATCTTTAGGACGTTGTAGCCGTGGTGAGTTACGGCCATGAACTTGGCCAGCGCTGGGTACCCAAGGATGGCGTTGTACGGCAGGCGAATGTGAGCGACGTCGAAGTCGATGAGCTCGATGCGGTAGTTGTCGCGTGCCCCGAAGGTGACAGGGAGGCGGACCTGCCCAATCGGGACCGTGGAGCCGTCGGTGATACCGAAGAAAGGCTTGGTTGGCTGAAGCTGGCTATAGGGCACTTGGAGGTTGTTGAACGTCTCCACGGACAGGACGTTGAGCCCTGCCCCGCCATCGATGAGGGTCTTGGTGACCACCACGTTGCTGACGATCAGGGAATAAAGCATCGGGAGAACTCCGGCTGTAGCCGCACACTTGAGCTGATCTGCTGAGCTGAATGTGATGGCGCACGCCGACACCTGAGAGGGCGCGTGGCTTCGAGCCTGGGGAGGACTGCATTCACTTTGCGGGCGAACTGCTTGAAGATGCGCTAAGAGGCTGGGGCTTGTGCATCGCCCAGGATGCAGGCGATCGCGCGCGGCTCCTGGAAGCCCCCAGCCCCCTCGTCCTGGTGGCGGTCCTCGTTTCTCCTTGGCAGCGGCAGCAGCGGTGGGAGGCCTGCGTTGCCTTGCGGGCGATCCTCGCGAGGCTGATCCCTCCAGTCTCCCTCGCGAGGCTGATCCCTCCAGCCTCCCTCGCGAGGCGGGTCTTGCCAGCGATCCTCGCGAGGTTGATCGCGCCACCCTTGGCGCGGGCCATGGTCTTCCCAACGTCCGGCGTTCCTTCCTCCTCCTCGACAGTAGCCCAGTCACCGCGGTCAGGGCGACGGCCGATCCTTCCTTCTCGCACGGCTCGGAGCTCTTGACATTCATTGGTGTTGTGGGTGTGGAGGTCGTGGTACACACAGTACCGGCTGCCCTTGGAAGGTTCGGGCTGATCTCTGCCCCGCTTGGTGTCTGGTTCTGCCGCGAGCACGGCAGCCCCCTTGCGCTTCACATCCTTGGCCTTGGGCTTCTTATCTTCTGGCTCTGCGGTAGGCAGCTCGAGCAGGGAGAGACGCCCTTCCTTGGCCCTGGCGCACTTGGTTGCCAGGTTGAACAGCTCCAAGGAAGTGCACATGTCTTCATGCATCGCCAGCTCCTCCTTCATCTTGACGTCGCACATGCAGTCGGAGAAGGCCGAGATGATGGCCTCCTCAGTCACCTTGGGAATCTTGAGGCGCGCATTGTTGAAGCGCTGGATGTACTTCTGCAGGGTCTCCCAAGGCTGTTGCTTGATGCGGTGCATGTCGCTCACGACGGGTGGCTGGTCGCGAGTGCCTTGGAAGTTGGCGATGAAGCGGGTGCGCATCTCGTCCCAGGAGGAGATTGTGCCTGGAGCCAGGTTCAGGAGCCAGGTGCGGGCCCCGTCCTTGAGTGCCATGGGGAACCAGTTCGCCATGACCTTCTCGTCTCCGTTGGCAGCTTCGGTGCCCAGCTTGTAGAGCTGGAGGAACTCCGTAGGGTCGGCCGTGCCGTCGTAGCAAGGAGGCAAGTCCGGCTTGAATTTGCCGGGCCATGCGACGGTGCGTAGCTCGGCGGTGAAGGCGCGACAGCCTGCTGTGGCCACGGGAGGCCTTGGATGATGGGGAGCTTGGTCTTGCATGTCCTCACGCGCTGCAGCTGGGAGCAGCACGGGGTCTTGACGCGCGGGAGCAGGAGTATGGTCGCGACGTGCTGGAGCAGGGAGCGCCCAGGCAGCTTCTTGCGGGCGAGGGACTTCTTGACAGCTCTGCTCTTGCCGCGCTGGCGCCTGACGGAGTGGGTTCCTCCCAGGGGCCACGCGCCTTGGAGCCATGGCGCCGTCCTGAGGAGGAGGCGGCCGGGGCGCCGCCGGAGCTTCATCACCCACGCAGGGCGGGGTGCGGTGCAGCGGAATGGACGGCGCAGGAGAGCCCCCTGCGGCGCGGACAAGCTCGACGACGCGATCGAGCCATTCTTCGTAGACGTCGTCAACGGGATGGTAGCGCAAGAGCTCGTTTGCCACGATGAGTGCAGCCCGAGCCTCCATGGGCGCGCGGAGCGCGCGGGACGAAGATCCAACTGGGGTGAGCGAGGGAGTTGCGGTGCGGCCGTCCTGCCGCACGGACGGATGCTGGGACGATGCTTGCTGCTCGTCCCCCGCCGGGCCGGTGGCGGCGTTGACGGCAGGTGATGTGGAACGGCGAGGACGCCCGCCGACAGGGGCCGTCTGGGCGACGCGGGAAGCGAGTGCAGCGTCAGACATGGGCGTGATGGTCGGAGGAGAACGGGGTGGTGGAAGACGAATCCAGGCGCACCCCTACCTGGCGCGCCAAATGTCGGATTTCGGGTTCCGGCAGACCCTTGAGGTTTGAACACTGGGGTGCGCATGGAGATTTCGCCTCCTACCTACCTGCACCCCTCCGCCTCGCTAAGATCTAAACTATGGAAAGAACAACACAAGAGACATAGGGTTTATACTGGTTCGGGCCACCGTTGTGGTGTAATACCCTACTCCAGTGTGTGGTGTGGTGGATTGCCTCTTGGGCTGATGATGACGAACAATACAAGGAAGAACAGCCTCGCGAGGGTCTGTTCTTGGCTGGGGCGATGAACTGCTGGGAGGAGTTCAGTCACCTTTCTCTCTCTTTCTTTCTGATCAAAACCTCTTTCTAAAGAGCCTCCTTCTTCAAACCCCTCCGCTCTCTCTTTCCCTCTTGCGGGTGGCTGATCCTATTTATAGAGGCCTTGGTCCTCTTCCCAAATATCGAGCGGGAAGGGAGCCAACAATGGCGGGCTAATTTGAAGGGGGACAGCTAGTATCAGCTATCCTGACAAAAGTAGTCTTCGCTTGTGCAAAGCTCTGGTGATAACGCCATCTTGGGCTCCACGGTAACCTCCGTCTCGTAGTCCTCCTGGTCTTGGTCTCGTTGCACCGAAATGGCAACCTTTGCCTGATGGCTTGGTACTCCGCGGCTGCGCTTGCCCCCTTTGCACCAAAGGCGAAAGGAGGACACTGCGCGGGTTGGCACCCGTCTGGCGCCCTTGGTCGTCATGGCTTGCGTCACGGGCACCTCATGAGGTATCCTGCCTTGGTCTCTCCGCCTCCTCATGAGCCAGCCTAACGAGGCCGTGCCTGAGGAAGCTCCACATCGTCCGCCCCGCAAGGCTTGGCCCCTCGCGAGGGTCTTGGGTTTGTGTTGGTGAAGATGGGCCGTGCTGGGCCCCCCTTTGAGCCACGCCGCAGGCCACAGGCAGGCAAGTCTGGGGACCCCCGTTCCCAGAACGCCGACAAATTCCAAACATGTCCGGAGCGGGAGGCAAGCGGATGGTCTCCTCCATTATAGAGGAGGACATTACGAAGCTCTGGGAAGACGGATACCTGGCCGCAGACATCACGCACCGGCTCCCAGACGCGGGGCAGATGATCCCTTCTCCAGAACCCCATGAGAGGGTTGTATTCCTCACCCACTTCGTCCGCAGACTGGGATTTCCCCTCCACCCATTTGTTCACGGGCTCATGTTCTACTATGGGCTGGACTTCCATGATCTGGCCCCCAATTTCATCCTCAACATCTTGGTGTTTATTGGCGTGTGCGAGGCCTTCCTCCGCATCAAGCCCCACTTTGGCCTGTGGCTGAAGACCTTCAACATGAACCCGTAGGTGGTGGTCGGCCAGCAAGCGGAGTGCGGATGCGCCATGGTGGGCAAAATGCCCAATGTCACCTGGCTCAAAGGCTCCTATCACTACAAAAAAAGACACATCCGTGACATTTTGGGCCGAACGAAATTTTTTTCTATCATACATATGACACTTCTGTGACGATAATTGTGACAAAACCTGGTATCATGATAGATGCGGTGTGCTCCTACTTCTATGACAAAAAATCATGATAGAAAATGGGCTTTTTGTCCTGGGCGGGCCAGAGATGCAGCTGCATGACATTCTTTGGGCCGTCCATGACGGAAAAAACCGTGGTAGAAGCGAGGGCGAGGAAAATTTCAGGGAGTTCCCGGTTATGGTGGGAGGTCGGGGGCCGAGCGATGCGCGTTTCTCTCATACACGTACGCGCGTGTGTCCGAGGCATTGGCTCTAACTAAACCCGAGCGAGGCATTGGGCTCTAACTGAACCCGAGCGATTGCACTGCAGGCTACGCGTTACTGAACCCGAGCGATCAATCGATGGCTGTTAACTGAACCCGATCGAGCGATTCCTTCACTACTACTACTAACTGAAGCCGATCGATGCTGCCTCTGGATGAACAGTGAGCGTTGCGAGGGGGTTTGCATGAACAGTTCCCGGTGGGGGTGGATGAACAGGAGCCCGTGGTGTTGCCTCTGGATGAACAGGACCCCGATTGATCGAGCCAGTTGGGGCTGGATGAACAGGACCCCATGGAGGGCTGGATGAACAGGACCACCCCGTGGAGGGCAGGATGAATAGTAGACGGTGGAGGGCAGGATGAACAGTAGTCCGTGGAGGGGTGGTTGAACAGGAGCCCATGGAGAGGGCTGGTTGAACAGTAGCCGGTGGAGTAGCGCGTGGTGGAGGCTGGATGAACAGGAGCCCGTGGATGAACAGTCGCAGGTGGAGGCTGGAGGAGGTCGACGGTGGATGAACAGTAGCTCGTGGAGGCTGGAGGGGGTCGACGGTGGAGATGAACAGTATCCCGTGGACTCCCGTTTTGCGGTACGCCACACCCCTCCCGATGAACACGACCCCCGTTTCGGCCGTAGCGCTCCAATACAAGTCCGTTTCCTCCGTTTTGCGGTACGCCACACCCCTCCCGATGAACAGGACCCCCGTTTCGACCGTAGGAGGTCCGTTTCCTCCGTTTTGTGGTACGCCAGACCCCTCCCGATGAACAGGATCCCGTTTCGAACGTGGTCGGTCGAACACAAGGCCGTTTCCTCCGTTGTGCGGTACGCCAGGCCTCGTTTCCATTGCCTGTTCCGTACAAGTCCTCCCGATGAACACGACACATTCCGTTGCCTCCCCATGAACACGACACATTCCGTTGCCTCCCCATGAACTTGACGCATTCTGTTGCCTCCCCATGAACACGACGACGACGCTGTTTCTCCGTTCCGACCCAGCCATGTACACGAGCCCTGGCCGTACGTATGCGCGAGTAGGCGTTCGAGACCCCGCCCGTATGTACACATACGTGGCCGTATTTTCTTTCTTGCACCCTGGCCGTTGTACGTACATGTACATGCTACATGCGCGCCTCTACTACAACACATGCGCGCCTCTACATCGACAAGTATATATGTACGTACGCGTTCGCGACCAGAATGACAACGCTACATACGCTTCGACCAGGTGGGTCCCGACTGTCAGGCACTTCCTTGCGTGCGAAGATGTAGCTGGTGGGTCCCAGCAGTCAGTGGGACGAAATACGGTGGCCCGTCCGGTGGGTCCCTGCCGTCAGGTGGAGGAATAATTATTTTGCATGTAATAAGGAGGCACTTCCTTGCTGCGGCCATGGACCCAGCTGTCAGCGTCCCCACGTACAGTCCACGTCCGATGGAAACCGTTCCTTTACCATGTTGACCATGCCGCGTCTAGAGCACCAGGGCGGTGGACGACGGCGAGGCCTAGGAAGGGGATGACGTGGAGCCAGGGAAGACGCGGCAGTGGATGCCCACGCGTAGAGGAGTACGAGGGCACTGGTTCGCTACGGTGTGAGGCTGCCGTCGCCGCAGAGTAACAGGGGGTGTGGGTGAGTAGAGGGATGGCCTGGCCAGCGGTGGGAGTAGTAGGGGGCGGTGAGGCCTCCGCCGCATCGCAGCCGGCCACAGTAGGCAGGAGCACTAGGCACGACCGGCACTGGTTTGGGCGGCTGGAGCAAGAAGACAGAGGTTGAAGAAGCACTACGGTCGATGGATGGACATCGTACGGTCACTAGAGCTAGAATCGTGCATATTGACTAAGTTGACAAAGCCCTCCGTCCTCGTCAACTTAGTAGGCCCACAAGTCAGCCTGCCACTATACTGGGTCCCAGCTAACAGGGGGAGTATTCATTTTTTTGTGCATAATAAGGAGGCACTTCCTTGCGTGCAAAGATATAGCTGGTGGGTCCGAGTTGTCAGCGGCGGTAACGTTTTTTTCGCGAAATACAGAGGCCCTTTCGGTGGGTCCCTCATGTCAGGTGGAGGAATCATTATTTTGCGCGTAATAAGGAGGCATTTCCTTGTGTGCGGCCGTGGACCCAGCTGTCGGCCTCTCCACGTAAAGTCCACTTCAGATGCATGTCGGTCGTTGACCACGTTGACCAGGCCGCGCCGAGAGCAGCAGGGCGGTGGACGACGGCGAGGCCTAGGAAGGGAACGACACAGAGGCAGGGAAGACTCGGCAGTTGTTTCCCATGCGGAGGGGAGTACAACTGTACGAGGGTTTACTGGTTCGTCTGCCGTCGCCAGAGAATAACAGCAGGTGTGGGTGTGTAGAGGGATGGCTAGGCCAGCGATGGGAGTGCGGTGGGGCGGTGAGGCCTGCGTGACAGCACAGCCGGCCGCGGGGAGGAGGGAGCAGGCAGTCCCGCCGGCGCTTGTTTGAGCAGCTGGAGCAGGAAGAGCAGAGATTGAAGAAGCACGACGGCCGTTGGATGGACATCCAACAGTCACTGCTTGTGCGTCAACCTTTTTTTTAGGAAAGCCTCAAATCTGTGGAAAAAAGCATACAGCCCATTTGCCATTATTTCTAATAATTTTCAGCCCATTTGCTAATTCTTAAGGGTTTTTTGGAGCCCATATTCTTTTTGTTAGCATTACAGCCCAAATTGTGGCCACGGTTAAAAAATTATATGAAATTTTGCATATTTCGGTTTGGTCCGAACTGTTTTTAATCCCAAAATTTTGACTCACATTCAAACTGATTTTAAAAATAAATGTATATCAATATAAAATCCAACAAATTCTCCACACATAAAAATTAATGTAATTTAAAATCTTGAAATAAAAAAAAAAGATATTTGAAACGAATTGCCGGTTTGATGTGTTTTAAAAATGTACAACCCATTTCTCATTACTGATGGGCCATTTTCTCGGCCAGCCGAATGAAAGCTCTCCTCGTCTTGAAAGATTTGCATCCCAACAGGCCTGACAAAGCGACTTACTTGGCAAATCACAAAAAAACTGGGCTGTGGCCGTGGACCCAGCTGTCAGCCTCTCCACGTATAGTACTCTTCGGATGGAAGTCGTTCCTTGACCACATTGACCACGCCGCGCGGAGAGCACCACAGTGGTGGACGATGGCGAGGCCTAGGAAGGGGACGACGCGGAGCCGGGGAAGACGCGGCAGTGGAAGCCTGTGCGGAGAGGAGTACGAGGGTTCACTGGTTCGGCTGCGGTTTGAGGCTGCCGTCGCCGCAGGGCCTGGCCAGCGGTGGGAATAGTAGGGGGCAGTGAGGCCTCCGAGGCAGCACAGCCGGCCACCGGAGGCAGGAGCATGCGGCATGACCGGCACTGCTTTGGGCGGCTAGAGCAAGAAGACCAGAGGTTGAAGAAGCACTACGGCCGTTGGATGGACATCGTACGGTCACTGGAGCTAGAATCGTTCATATTGACTAAGCTGACAAAGCCCTCCGTCCCCGTCAACTTTGTTGGCCCACAAGTCATCCTCCCACTATGGTGGGTCCTAGCTAGCAGGGGGTATTCATTTTTTTGTGCGTAATAAGGAGGCACTTCCTTGCGTGCGAAGATATAGCTGGTGGGTCCGACATGTCAGCGGGGGGGACATTTTTTCGCAAAATACAGAGGCCCTTCCGGTGGGTCCTAGCTGTCAGGTGGAGGAATCATTATTGTGCGCGTACAGTCCACGGCCGATGGATGTCGTTCGTTGACCAAGTTGACCAGGCCGCGCCGAGAGCACCATGGCGGTGGACGACGGCGAGGCCTGGGAAGGGAATCACATAGAGCCGGGGAAGACTCGGCAATGGTTGCCCACGCGGTGGGGAGTACGAGGGTTTACTGGTCCGGCTGCCGTCGCCGGAAAATAACAGGAGGTGTGGGTGAGTAGAGGAATGGCCTGGCCAGCAATGAAGTAGGGTGGGGTGGTGCGGCCTGTGCGGCAGCACAGCCGACCATGGGAGGCGGGAGCAGGCAGTCCAACCGGAGCTGGTTTGGGCGGCTGGAGCAAGAAGATCAGATATTGAAGAAGCAGCACGGCCGTTGGATTAACATCCAACAATCACTGCTACTAGAATCGTTTGTGGACTAAGTTGACAAAGCAAAAGTACACGTCAACCTAGTAGACCCACAAGTCAGCCTCCAAATCTGTCCCAAACAGCATACAGCCCGAAATTTCTAGCCAGATTCAAATTAATTTTAAATCTAAATATACCTTAATTTAAATTCAATGAAATTTTACCCGCACAAAAACAATGAAATTTAAAATATCAAATTCCGAAAGAAAATAGTATTTTGGAACTAATTGTCTGTTTGTTGTATTTTTTCATTTTACAGCCCATTTATTATTACATATAGCCCATTTCATATTACTTATAGCCCATTTTCTGGGCAAAATGCATCCCTCCTCGTCTTGAAAGATTTCCGGCCCAGCAGGGCTTAGAAAAGCAAGTAGGCCTATGTTGGTTATTCTGCAAAAAACAAAATAGTTGTCTAGCAATTTTCAGAAAGGAAAAAAACAAACTGGGCTGGTCATGTGCTAAACATATGAAATAAAAGCCTGGGCTAGATGGGCCACGGGTCCCGCACAACCCAGTTGATACCCTTCTCCGTCTTGAAAAAACAAAATTATTGCGTGCGCTGCTGGGTCCCTACTGTCATCCTCACCATGTAAAGTCATCTCCTTATTCCTCTCGGTTGTTGACCATGTTGACAACACCGGAGGGCGGCGCTGCGGCGAGCGAACCAAGGCGGAGGACGATGGCGAGGCCTCAGACGGGAACGAATAGGAGTCGGGGCATATCACAGCCAACCGTGGGAGGCGGGAGCAGGCGGTCCCGCTGGCGCTGGTTTGGCTTTGGCGGCTCGAGGAAGAAGAGACTGAAGAAATGCGACAGACGTTGAATGTCAATCCAACGGTCAAGGTTGGCACAATCGTTTGTTGACTAAGCGGACACCAAGTAACATACTTTTTTATATATAGGAAGAAAACTGCGAGGAAAATGCGTTCGAATGTCGTCCTCCTCACAGGGAACGTTTGCCACATAAGTGACTAGCACCCTTGGTTTTCAACCGAGAGGTCTTGGGTTCGAGTCCCAGGAACTCTCAATTTTCTCCTCCTTCCTTCCTCGCAAAAAAGGGAAAGAAAATCAAAGACTTGGTAAGGCGTACAGAACAAGCTAGTGTACCAGTAATGAGACATTGCCGAGTTTTAGAAAAAAGAAAGACGTGCTCCTGTAGCTGGTTTGAATCCAAACCTAGACTATGACTATATATGGTGCTATGCTACTCTACAAGTAATGAAACTGACATATCCAACGTTCACTTCTCCTCTTCTCTACTTACTCTGCCTAGCATCAGAAGCTCTGGCCACAACAACTATGTCCGCTGGCTGCTCGTCCACCTACTCTTCAGCAGGCAACAACCAGATATGCGCCAAGTCGCAACCCGTACCATCGCCTGCGGGTCTCATCACACCCTCACCGGCACGCACACCGCAGCCGATTGCTCATCGTAACCCGCTGCCATTGGTGTGGTGCCACTGCTGCAAATCACGCAGAGTCATCCGTCGCGTCTCAACCACAATCCGCAACCCTGGCCGAGTCTTCTACAAATGCCCGAATCATGGGGTAATAATATGTTTAAGTGTTGTTCTGCTGCTTTCAGTTGCTAATTTTTTTAATAGTTTGGTTGATTATATACCAATTTGATTCGTGCAGAAAAGGGAAGATACGTGTGATTTGTATTTATGGGTAGTTGCTGATGTGGGGGAATGCAACTATGCTGATTATTTGGTTAGCCGAGGAATCCCAATACCAGCAGGTTGGGGTGTTGGACAAGTAACTGAAGGAACGATAGAAGAGGAAGATGCAGAGCAGAAGGTTAAAGATGCAGTTCCTCTGATCATGGCCAAGCAACAACTGCTGAACGACCTTGACAGCAATGAGGAGATGAAAGAGCTTGTGAAGATAATGGGCAAAATCGATGTGCTCTGTCGGATGATTGTCTCTTTATTTGCAGTGTATGTAGCACTCGTGATGTATTCAGTGGCTACGACATGAGCACTTTGCTAAAACTAGTAATGAATGAAACCTGTGTAGCAGGCTGGGCGTAGTGTTGTGAACATCTAATGGTTTCTATTAATGGAAATCAGGGGGTATCCCGTTTTTCTCATATAAATAAATAAATAGCAGAGGCCCTGTCGGGTCAGCTTTGTTCTCATTCGAAGACGTCGAGAAAATTGCAGTCCAACAGCAAACTATGTCATGAAATTCAAGTTTCACAACCAAATATGAGTACAACTAAACAAAAATGTCATCATGTTTTAGTTGTCATACAATCACCAAACACAAATCAGCATACATAACAAGTGATGTTCTCACAGCAAAATACTAAACAACATGTTCATCAGGTTTCAGTTTTCATAGCAAACACAATTTCACATAGTAGATAAAAAAGGTCTTCTGACAGGCAAATACGACAAAAGCAATGTAATCATCATCCGCAGCAGCAGCGTCAACATCTTTGCCATGTGTATCAGTCTGAATCGTAATTCCCCACGGTGTCATCTTCTTCTTCGTCCTCAACGTCCTCGAACGTTGGCTTCTTCGTGATCAACTCTTTTATGTCCACTGCACGCAGGCAATCTTTTCGCCGGCGTCATTGACGTGATGGTTCTCAAAGATATTAGGAACATCTATGTTATCTTGTACATCAGGAGCAGTGTAAGCATCATCTTGTTGTGCAACTTCATTAAACAAATTCCTTTGCTAAAACCTTTGCAATACTCTCCAGTCATCGCTACGTGCAAATGTGTCTTCCAAGAAAAATATCTGTGTTGCTTGATTTGACAAAATAAAAGGCTCGTTGGTCTGGTACGCCGCCTTGACATTGATGTATTTGAAATAATCATCAGCTCTGGGTTTTGCGATCCTGGAAAACAGGTTATACCAACGACAGCACAACAAAACCACACACCGATGATCCTCGAAACTGGAGATATACTGCAACCAAATAATGTCTATTATGTTAGCATACATTTCAGTTGTCTCTTTGTCATACGTATCCATGCTCATGATGGCACTGTTTTGTGTCTTCCTGCCTTCGTCTCGTGCAAGGGTGTTGTAGCGCACATCTCCAACAACGCAAGATTCATAATGTCTTACCCGAGTATCAGGACCCATTGCTAGTGAGTAAAGGGCATCATCAACTGCCTGCCCATCCTCTCGCATCTTCTTAACCTATGGTTATAAAATAGACAAGATGATCATCTTATGTACTCAATATATTAAAAAAACTGGCAGTGCACTTCAAAAGCTTACATGGTTCTTGAACCACTTCGCAAATCCTGCCATAACCAGTTTGTCAATGTTTCTTGGATTTTGCGGCAGTAACTCCTCTTTGTAGATGCTGCACAACATAGTGATCGCGTCAAACATCTAAATATATAAGAATGTGCTGCAAGTTTAGTAGATTACGATGTATAAGCTGCAGTACTACACTTACTTGATATAAGATAGTATCTCAGGACAATTATTCAACACATACCAAACCATTTTGTCCAAATCTTTAGGTTTGTCCTCTTGTCGACTCTTCCCTATAACTCGAACAAAATAATCGAAAACATTGAGCCCGGGATTGTCTTCACCCACCTCTTTGCTAAGCTGATCAGCTGTTTCAATGTCTTTTGAGCAGAATGTCAACGCTTCTATAGCAATATAGGCCTCTGCAATGGAACCCTCAGGTCTAGCTCTGTTCCTAACATAGCCCTTGAAAGTGCCTAGCCGCCTTTCAATAGGGTACATCCAGCCATATTGTACTGGACCTCTAAGTAGTGCCTCATCAGGTAGATGAACAGCCAAATGCACCATCACATCAAAGAAGGCTGGAGGATATATCTTCTCAAGGTCACATAGGATAGTTGGTATCTTGTCTCTAAGATGCTCCAAAGCATCTATCCTGATATTCCTACTGCAGAGTTCGCTGAAGAATTGTCCCAACTCTACAACTGCTCTGTATAAGTCAGGGCGGCCCAATCCTCTAAGGATAACAGGTAAAACCCTTTGAAGTGGGACGTGGCAGTCATGAATTTTCAACCCTTGTACCTTGTTTCCATCTGCACTGACTCTCCTTTTAGGGTTGGAAGCAAATCCATTTGGGAATCTCACATGTGACAGGACCTCGCAGAATTCTTTTCTTTTTACCTTGTTCAAGACGTACATAGCTGGTGCCATATCCCGTGGTTTACGTTCATCTTGCACCTGCAAATCCTTTCTGATACCCAGGTGTGTCAAATCAATCCTAGATTTTAAGGTATCTTTCGTCTTACCTTCAATATTAAGAAGTGTGCCAATAATATTGTCACATATATTTTTCTCAATGTGCATCACATCAAGATTATGCCACAGATCCAAATCTTTCCAATACTCCAAGTCCCACAAAGTGGACCTGCTGGTAAACAATAATGTCTCTTCTACCCTTCCATGCTTCCTTTTCCCGCTACCATTACCAGGATGGTTTCCTGGTGTAATATGCCTGACCTTCTCTAATTCCACTTGCAACTCATCGACGGTGAGCCTCTTTGGCGCATCACGGTTTTCATGCTTTGCATTGAACACATGTCTTCGGTATTTTCTAGGATGCGGCTTGTCCTTGGCAAGGAAACGACGGTGTCAAATGTAACAGATCTTGCTAAGTATTGCGTATGACAGTGGATTCCTGTCACAGCGAACACATGCATTGTAACCATGTGTCGTTCGCCCTGACATAGTGCGCAAAGCCGGATAATCATGGATGCACCAAATTATAACAGCACGCAGAAAGAAATCAGCTGGTGGGCTGCTATATAGGTATCGAGTGAGAACACCCTTCCATAGCTCTTGAAGTTCCTCCATAAGAGGCTCCATGAACAAATCAAAACCCTTTCCAGGACTTTTTGGACCAGGGATGAGCAAGGCCATCATGTAGTTTGATTCTTTGGTGCAGACATTTGGAGGCATGTTGTAAGAGATAACAAGCACTGGCCACATGCTATATGTGGCGCTCTGGTGGCCAAACGGGTTAAATCCATCTGAAGCTAAGCCAAGTCTAATGTTTCTCGGGTCAGCAGCAAACTCTTTGTGTTTATCATTGAAGCTTTTCCACTCACTACCATGAGATGGATGGATCATTACATTCTGATCTCTGTACTCCTGGTTCCTAGAATGCCACAGTACATCCTCTCTTGTTTCAGCATCATGAAACAACCTCTGCAATCTTGGTGTAATTGGAAAATGTCTCAGAACATTATGAGGAATCCTCTTCACAGCATCGCCATCTTTCCATCTTGATGATTTGCATTTCGGGCATTCACTTAAGTTGGCATAATCCTTCCGGAACAGAACACAATTATTTTTACAAACATGGATCATATCATATCCAATTCCAACTGCACGAAGGAAATTCTTCATTTTATTGTAGGTGTGTGGCAGCTCAAACGCATCTGGGAAAGATTCGCGGAAAGCAGCCAACATGGCATCGAATGATTTGTTGGTCATCCGCACAGATGTCTTCACCTGAAGAAAGGTGACCATAGCTGAGAATACTGGCAGCTTATTTCCTGGGGTGACAGCAACGTTGCATTGTTCCAACATGCGGGCCCACCATTTTTCTTCTGCAGGTGAAAGTTCACGGAATGTACGAGCATTAATTTCATAGCATTGTTTAAATGTTGGTCAAACTCACTGGCTCCGCCACCACCACTTCCTCCTCCTCTTCCACCTAAGCATCAGGCAGATCAAGATGGTGATCTGCTGCTTCCACATAGTCAATAACATTGACGTTCACAGCTTCACCATGATGAACCCACCTAGTATATGTGACCGACATCCCATACAAGTGTAGATGATTTTGCCCAGTTGACTGGGGTCTTGTAACTGAATTCATACAACTGCTACACGGGCAGAGCACATCTGATTTCGGACCATTGTACTCAGCTCTGATAAAGTTCATGAAGTTTTCAACCCCCTCGACATATGCAACGGAGAATCTTCGAGCAGAAGTTATCCAAGTCCTGTCCATCTGTTAGACATACAAATTAGTTCTTCTACTAGATATTACAGGAAAAACATATATGCTTTTTTATGAAGTTCAGAAAAAATATACCTAGGTCGATGTCTAAAGCTATGGCAAGATATTTGGACGAGCAGATCTAAGTAACGAAATATATGTAAAGCTCATTCAGCAAACATAGTTGAGTGCCAAATTATGGTAGGCTATTTCAACAGTCAATGAGGCCGAGCACACAGCCATCGAACTATCGAAGGCCATCACAGCAACAAAGATCGAGTATAAAATGGTGTAGAGCTATTTCAGCTAACAGATTGGCTACTAGACCGTGGCAATCTACGTCATAATAAATATATGGCAGGATATTTTAGCAACTAATCGGCCTTGGCATGCCATCTCAGCTAAGGAGATTGAGTGCAAAACAAGGCAAGGAAGCTTCTTAAGCAGAGCATATTGACAGTAAACTACTTCGGCAAACAGTGAGATTAATAGCATCTATCAACTAACATTCAGCGCTACACCAACATGAACGGGGCCTTAGTCTAGAATGCGCGTACCGTGGGAGAAGCTGACCGCCATGCGTCTCCACACGAACGTCGCCAGCGGTGGCGGCGCTGACCGCCGTGCGCCTCCAC
The DNA here is from genome assembly GCF_002162155.2 of Triticum dicoccoides. Lineage (NCBI taxonomy): Eukaryota > Viridiplantae > Streptophyta > Magnoliopsida > Poales > Poaceae > Triticum > Triticum dicoccoides. Next base: position 393,365,242 of record NC_041390.1, on the reverse strand, counting down.
AAGAAAGTAGCCAGAGGTGGCGGCACGGCTAGAGGACGACAGTCTACAAGAGCGTACCGTGGGAGCAAGAGGATCGCCGAACCGCGGCGCCGACGTATCGGCGCGGCGGGGAGGGCGGCTTTGGTGGAGCGAATGGAGTGGAGGGGGACAGGGGGGA
>NC_041390.1:393288592-393364877 GCF_002162155.2 Triticum dicoccoides | reverse complement strand
GGGAGTTTGGCGCATGGTCGGTTTCTCCAAGTGTAGTCCCACGTGTCAGTGAAGAGGCAAGCCGAAGCGCGTTCCGTTTGCGTGAGCCGTGTGCAGGACCGAACGTGTGTGTGGGGCAATGCGACCGCGACAGGAGTGTTGTGAGTGTACCGCATTTTTTCCTTTTAAACTAGGTGCTTCGCCCCCTCAAAAAAATCCGTTGCTGCGCGCGATCCATCGATACTACTACTACTAATCCGGTAATCTCGACTAAAACGATGCGGCCGGGTCTTTTCCCACACGATATGCTGGGAGGTTGGCTTAGTTGGGTTTTTTAGGACGAGTAATGCTACACCTACGTAATCCTAGTTATGTAATTAACGTAATGTGAAACGTGTGAGCTGTTGATTGTAGATTGGGGGGAGGGAGGGGCCCACCACCATGAAAATCAGGGGAGGAGAGAGAGAGAGAGGCAATTTACGTTAACCCTTTCGTAGGTTCCCGTAGATGTAGAAAGATGTGTCCTTCCTGCAATATAGGTCGTCCGATCTATATCTAACGGATAGGAAGGAAACTATGACAATTTACCCACACTCCTCTACACATTTGCAGATAAGGCTTTCCCTCGTTCATCCTTTTCTCCCACAAGATCTTGATCTTCCGTGCAACGCACGGGCATTTTGCTAGTACTCCTACAATATGTCTATTATTGTGAAAGTTCGTATACACCGGCCGAGATTAATGCAAACACGGCAGATTTTCATTACAGTTCAAACTTTTATAGGACAAAAAATATAAAAGAAACCCGACCCTAATCCTATTCAACGGTGGCAACCGATGTCCTCCATCTGTGATCTCCATGTACAGGGGCGGGGTTCAAGACCCGTGAAGTGAAGGTGCGGTCTCCGACAAGGAAAAGTAGAACACGGGAGATGGACCGGCCAGTTGGCACACCATGCCCTGCCACCTCCCATGCCCTACTCATCCTCGGAGGAGTCCCCGACCTCGGCGGTGCCGGATGTTGGATGGCGGCAAGTAGGACACATGGCTGGCGGTGCTCCCGTCATCGGCCGCCAGCGTGGCCACCGCTTGTGCGGCGACTTGAGCGAGGGCGGCGACCTCGAGCTCCATCCCCGAAGACAAGCTCTCCCGCAGAGCATTTGCGCTTGCGGTGATGGCGGATGTGGTTCCAGGTAGGAGGACGATGCGCTATGGTGTCGGTGTACTAGATTTGGGGTACCCTAGTACCCCGAACTTATGCACGGGCAGTTGCAGCACCCCGCGGCAAAGGCTTGCCGGGTGATCGCCAAGATCCCCCAAGGTTCCCTTGGAGCCATCCAAGAACAAAGTATTTAAGCTAAGGAGACAAGACCCCGGCAAGAGGAGCTTGCCGGGAAGGCCAACCAAGACGCTCCAATGGACTTGCCGCGACGCGCCACGCGCTCCGGCAAGGCGACAAGGCCCCGGCAAGAGGAGCTTGCCGGGAAGACAAACCAAGGTACCTCGAAGCCCAGTGAGCGACAAGCTTCCGGACCCGACAAGATAGCAACAGCGGCAAGGCGCTTGCCGCGGCAGGCGGCCACTCTACGCCCACGCTCCAGTGCATCCACCAACGTGTCGCTCTGAGGGCCTCTCCGTGCGTGCGTGGCGGGAGGCTGTGCAGCCAGCGGTGCGCAGTGGCACGCGAAACTGACAAGATCGCCATCGTGGCGAACGGTGGCGCCCCTAACGGTCCTTTTCTGCACTGTTCGGGCGACTCAGACGGGCATTTAATGCCCTTGTCCCCTGCCGTCAGGGTTAGGTAGGGAGCACTGTACAAGCAACTGTATCAACTACCTCGCTTTTTATGTTTTTACCCTCCTCTGCGTTGCCACCTGTCGGTGACCCCTTTAGCGTATAAAAGGAGGCCCATGCGCAACGTATAGGGGGTTCGGCTCATAGGTTCGAAGCCTCAGACAGTTTGCTTCCATTGATCTCTCGCTTTGGAGAGCAAGAACACCAGATAATACAACCAGACAAGCAGCAGTAGGAGCGTTATCTCTCCAGAGAGCTCCGAAGCTGGGTAAACTGCTCGTGTGCCTCGCCTCGATCTGCTCTTCGTGCGATCTCCGCCCCCCACCGAACCGAAAGGGGCCCGGTCCGCCGGCCCCATAGGTGTTCGAGGATCAGTTTCCCCGACATCTTTGGTGCGCCAGGTAGGGGTAGCGTCGAGATTGTGTGAACCTGATCCGGTGTTCACATGGGCTAGATCTTCATTCCCTTCATCAACATGCCACCGAACAAGAAGACTTCGGCGGCAGCCGCTCCGTCCACATCGTTTCCGCCACCGTTAGAGCAAACAGGTGGTGGAGTGGACGCCTGCGGAAGAACAGCCGTCGATGAGGGTGCTCATAGTGCTACCAAGTCCAAGGACAAGGCTGCACAAACCTCGGTGACTGTGCAAGTTCCGCGCCACTCTCAAGAGGCGCAAGATCAACAGCATCATGGCGCTCGCAGCACCATGCGCATGTTAGACCAAGGCCAAGCTGGTGGATCTCGGGGTGCTCAAGACCAGCATGCACGCCAGCATGCTGGCACGAGCGGGGCATGGTCGCCTGGATGGGATACCGCTCCTTCTAACATAGTTAGAAGTTCGAGCACGTCCCGCTCCTCGCGCCGTCCGCCGCTGCCACCCACTACCCCAGCAGAAGCTTTGACGCGAGCTCAACTTCTCCTAGATTACCCTCCAACGTCAGACAAGATCGACGAATGGAGAGCCACCATTCAGAGTCTCATCGGCTACGCCAACGGCGACACTCCACGGCGGCCGAGCGCGTCGCCGCCGCGGCAGGACCGCCGGACGCGAGCCGTTGGCGACAAAACGGGCGGAGGTGCAACTACCATGCAATCACCGCCCCGAAGGCCAAGATCGCCGATTCGTCGGATCCACCTCGACAGCGACTCCACTGCATCGTCGGATCCACAAGCTCGTCGCGATCAGCGCCAAGTCCTTCATGATCGACAACAAGAAGACGCTCGAACCCGCATCGAGCGCCGAAGAGAAGCGCGACGTCAATCCGACAAGCGCGCTGGGCCCTCTGTTGACATGCATGCGCCAGGGGAACCAGATGATCTGCCGTATGCGGTAGGTTGTCCTGCGTTCACTCGTGAGCTGCGGCAAGTCCAGTGGCCCATCACAAAGAACTTCAAGCCAGACGTACCGGAGAAGTACGACGGCAAGACGCATCTGTCAGAGTTCCTCAGCATCTACACCATTGCGGTGCAAGCTGCCAGGGGACGAGATGACAAGATCCTTGCCAACTACTTCCCACTGGTGCTCAAGCCCAATGTCAGATCCTGGCTCATGCACTTGCCGGACAACTCCATATCCTCTTGGGCTGATCTGTGCCATCAGTTTGTCGGCGCCTTTACAGGCGGACACAAGCCTCATGGCCAGGAGAGCGATCTTCATCTGCTCGCCCAGAAGGAAGGAGTACCTTTGCGCAAGTACATCCAAAGATTCAGTAGTGTGCAGCACAACATCCCAGACGTCCACCCTGCCGCGGTGATCAGCGCGTTCCATCAGAACGTGCGGAACCGCAGGATGCGGGAGGAAATGGCTATGTGCAAGATCAGGGACGTCAGTGAGTTATATGCACTGGCCGACAAGTGCGCGCGTGCTGAGGAAGGGAGGAGACTCCCCGAAGAAAATATAGGAGCAGGAGAATCTGACAGCGAAGATGCCGCCCCGACAAGGAGAAACCGGCGGCGGAACAACAGAAGAAGGAAAGGCAAAGAAGTGCTAGTTGTTGAGCAGTCCGGCAACGGTGGCAGCGCCAAGGAAGCCAAAGCTGGTGACTCCGGCAAGGAGGTTGCCGCGGAGGTGGCGGTCGCCGACAAGCAAGACGGCACCAACAAGCAGAACTGCAAGATTCACCGCACCAAGGGCCATGATCTTCAGAACTGCAAAAGGGTCGAGCAGCTTGTTGAGCAACAGAAAGCTGAATACGAGCGGCATGACAAGGAGAAGGCCCAGGAAGGAGCTGGTGGATCCGGCAAGAAACGGCCCGGCCGAGGAGGACGCCGCGGCAAGGCCAAGCAGCGGCAAGGAGACAGACCTCCTCGCGGCCGCGACAAGGATGAAGATGACAGCGACGATGAAGATATAGATGATGAGGAGACTGATGAGCAGGAGTTCCAGAAAGCTACAGAGGTCCTGTGCGTTGACGGTGGTGCTTCTCTGCATGCCTCGCACCGCCAGCTCAAGCAGTGGGTGCGGGAAGTTAATGCAGCAGAACCACCCATCGAGTCACGCAGACCTCTGAAATGGTCTAGCACTCCTATCATCTTTGATATTAAGGATCACCCAGATCACATAACTGCGGTCGGGTGCTTGCCGATGTTGGTTTCACCAACAATCCGCAACCTCAAGGTCACTAAGATGCTAGTTGACAGCGGGGCCGGTTTGAACTTGATCTCCTCCATGGTGCTCCAGAAGCTCCAGATCCCTGACAACGAGCTCGAAGAGACCGGCACTTTTCAAGGAATCAACCCGGGAAGGAGCAAGCCAAAGGGAAAGATCACGTTGCCGGTAACATTTGGCAGTGAGCTGAACTTCAGGACTGAGAGGGTCACGTTTGACGTTGCCGACATTCCATTACCATACAATGGAATCCTTGGCTGTCCGGCACTCGCCAAGTTCATGGCAGCCTCTCACTATGCGTACAACGTACTGAAAATGCCAGGCCCAATAAGTGTCATCTCTGTCCTTGGCAACAAGAAGGATGCTCTTATTTGTGCCGACAAGATCTACCGGGAAGCAGCAGCTGCAGCAGAACGAAGGACACTTGCCGCTGAAGCTCCAGGGGGGAAGAAGAAGTCCAAGTCCGGCAAGAGCTCTGATGCCCACTCCGGCAAGCACACCTCTTCGGAGTGCTGCGCTACCGTCGAGGACGCACCATCGAGCTCCACCGGCAAGTGCAAGAAGGCGATGGCAGCTCCACCTGCAACTAAGAAGGTGTCCGCTAAGGAGGATGGCGCTGGTGGTACCTTCACCATCAGCGCCACTCTTGACCCCAAATAGGAAAGCGCGCTCGTTGCTTTCCTGCGGGCGAATGTCGACGTGTTTGCGTGGCAACCGTCTGATATCCCCGGTGTTCCCAGGAAAGTGATTGAGCACCACCTTGCCGTCTATCCTCATGCGCGGCCCGTCAAGCAGAGAGTCAGGAAGCAGGCAGTTGAGCGCCAAGAATTCATCACAGAAGAAATCAAGAAGTTGGAAGCAGCAGGCCTTCTCAGAGGAGTACTCCATCCCACGTGGTTGGCCAATCCTGTTGATGTGCGCAAAGCTAACGGGAAATGGAGACTTTGTATTGACTTCACTGATGTTAATAAAGCTTGTCCCAAAGACCCATTTCCCTTGCCGCGTATTGACCAGATTGTTGACTCCACAGCTGGATGTGATTTGCTTTCATTTCTTGATGCATACTCAGGATATCATCAGATCTTCATGGCAGAAGAAGATGAAGAGAAAACCGCATTTATCACCCCGTGTGGCACATACTGCTTCGTACGGATGCCTTTCGGTTTGAAGAATGCTGGTTCAACATTCGCAAGGGTAGTTCACCATGCTTTTGAACCACAAATACACAGAAATGTGGAAGCTTACATGGATGACATAGTGGTCAAGAGCAAGGACAGAGCAACCTTGATTCAAGATTTAGATGAGACATTTGCAAACCTGTGTCTCAGCAGGGAATTGAAGCCAATCCCGACAAGATCAAAGCCATCGAGCAGATCGAAGCACCAAAGCGCGTCAAGGATGTACGAAAGCTTGCCGGCTGCGTGGCTGCTCTCAGCAGGTTTATCTCTAGATCTGCTGAGCGCGCCCTGCCATTTTTCAAAATTTTGAAAAAGGCAGGTCCAATGAGATGGACTCCGGAAGCGGAGGCTGCGCTGCAGGACTTGAAGAGATACCTGTCCTCCACTCCAACGCTTGTCGTACCTAAGCCGCAAGAGAAGTTGCTGCTGTATATAGCAGCAACCAATCAAGTGGTTAGTGCTACGTTAGTGGCCGAGAGGGAGGCGGATGATGAGCCAGCAACCACAGCAGATCCATCCAGCGACAAGCAGGGGGCCTCGCCGACAAGCTCTGGTCCCGACAAACGTGGGTTTGCGCAGGAACAAGATGAGATGCCAAGGAGAATGGTGCAGCGCCCAGTCTACTTTGTCAGTTCTCTTCTGTAGGGAGCTAGATCAAGGTACTCTGGTGTGCAGAAGTTGCTTTTCGGCCTCCTCATGGCCTCGAGAAAGCTGCGCCATTACTTCCAAGCACATGAGATCACAGTCGTCACTCGCTTTCCGCTGAAGAGGATACTGCAAAATCCAGAAGCAACAGGCAGGATTGTCGAGTGGGCGCTGGAACTGTCAAGCTTTGGCCTCAAGTTTGAAAGCACCTCAACTATCCAAAGCAAAGCATTAGTAGAGTTCATAGCAGAGTGGACGCCAACCCCAGATGAAGAAATTCCAGAAACAAGCATCCCCGTCAAAGAGGCAAGCAAAGAGTGGCTGATGTACTTCGATGGAGCCTTCTCGCTGCAAGGCGCCGGTGCAGGTGTGCTGCTTGTCGCACCCACCGGAGAGCACCTCAAGTACATAGTCCAGATGCACCTTCCCAAGGTGCAAGCAACCAACAATACTGCAGAGTATGAAGGATTGCTTGCCGGTCTCAAAATCGCAGCAGACCTTGGGATCAAGAAGCTCATTGTCAGGGGTGACTCACAGCTTGTCATCCGACAAGTAAACAAGAACTACCAGAGTCCGTTGATGGAAGCGTATGTCGATGAAGTGAGGAAGCTAGAGGAGCACTTTGACGGCCTACAAATGGAGCATATCCCAAGAGCTCAGAATGATATTGTTGATGGCTTGTCAAAGTGTGCCGCACTAAAGTTACCTGTGGAACCAGGGATCTTTGTGCTTAAGTTGACTCAACCATCCGTAACACCATCAACTGGACAAAGCAAAAAGAGGAAGTTGGTTTCTGGTGACTACTTTCCGGCAGAGCTCCTCGAAGCCACCGCCAAGAAAGTCCCCAAGATCAACACCACAGATGCTGAGGGGCAGTCTGCTCCGGCAAGCCTTATGGTTTGTTCCGTTGAAGCAGACGCTCCCGACAAGTTTTGCTCCGGCAAGCTTGACGGGGAACATCAAGCTCCGGCAGGACCGCAAGTCCTTGCCGTAGAAGCAGATGTTCCTGCAGTAGCAGATGTGCCTTTAGTCCTTGTTGTCGAGCCACAAGCTCCAGCATGGGCACAGCAGATTATCCATTTCCTTCAGACAGGAGAACTTCTCGAAGAGCAAGAAGAAGCGGAAAGAGTAGCCCGGCAGTCAAGTATGTACCAGTTTGTCGATAGCATACTGTACAGAAGAAGACTCAATGGTGTGAAATTGAAGTGTATTCGCCGGGAAGATCGACAAAAGCTGTTGGCAGAGATACATGGAGGCATATGTGGCCACCACATAGGCGCAAGAGCGCTTGCCGGCAAAGCTTTCCGGCAAGGTTTCTTTTGGCCGACAGCCCTCCAGGATGCAACTGCACAAGTAACCAAGTGTGAAGTGTGCCAGTTCCACTCCAAACAGATACACCAGCTAGCTCAAGCTCTCCAAACGATCCCTTTATCCTGGCCATTTTCGGTCTGGGGGCTCGATATCCTCGGCCCCTTCCCCCGAGCTGTCGGGGGCTTTGAGTACTTGTACGTCGCAATCGACAAGTTCACAAAGTGGCCGGAAGTGCAACCAGTGAGGAAGGTGACAGCACAGTCAGCAGTCAAGTTCTTCAGGTCAATTGTTTGCCGTTTCGGGATCCCTAACAGGATCATCACCGACAACGGCACGCAATTCACGAGCCGCACCTTCATGCAGTACGTCCAAGACCTTGGCGCCAAGGTCTGCTTCGCTTCTGTTGCTCATCCGAGAAGCAACGGTCAAGCAGAGAGGGCAAATGCTGAAGTGTTGCGCGGGCTCAAGACCAGAACTTTCGACAGGCTGCACAGGTGCGGAAGGAACTGGATCGAGGAGCTGCCGGTGGTTCTTTGGTCGATCAGAACGACGCCAAATCGAGCCACTAGCCAGACACCTTTCGCTCTAGTCTACGGAGCAGAGGCAGTTCTCCCGATGGAACTCGTATACGGATCACCTCGAGTGCTCGCTTATGATGAGCTTGAGCAAGAGCAGCTGCGGCAAGACGACAGGCTGCTCCTCGAGGAAGATCGTCTTCAGGCTGCTGTACGAGCTGCTCGATACCAGCAAGCTTTGCGCCGCTACCATAGCCGCAAAGTTAAAGCCAGAAGCTTCGAGGAAGGTGACCTTGTTCTTCGGCGCGTTCAGTCCGCCAAGAATTCCAACAAGTTGACGCCGAAGTGGGAAGGCCCTTATCGGGTGAGACGAGTCACAAGGCATGGCGCTGTCCGCCTTGAGACTGAAGATGGCGTTCCAGTGAGCAGCTCCTGGAACATAGAACATCTTCGTAAGTTTTTCCCATAAGGCGCGGTTGCCGGAACCCGTTTCGGCAACCACCCTTTGTACAAGTCTTGCCGCTGTTGCATGTAATCCTTTGTACAAAGCCGGGCGCAGATCCCGTGCATAAGTAAAAACCCATGTGCTCCGCACAGCTTGTCCATTTCATGCGATTAGTTCCTTTCTTGCATGTGATTATCTGACACTTTGTGCAGCACTTTCATCCAGTAAGCAGTAACGAGCCGAAGTGCTCCATATTATTATTTTCTCTTCTTTCTTTTTCATTTAAAGGAAAAGAAGGTTCTCTCGCACACAAGTTTGCCGGGGGGAAGGAGAAGATTGTGGTGTGGGCCAGGCGTCGTTCAAGCAAAGACTTGCCTTACCGGGAAGCAAATAACAGAAAAGCTAAGTTGCCAAAGTTTGAGCAATCACTTTTTTAAATTTTTGAGTTATCTTCCTCGAACGACCCTGCTTTGTATGGAAAACCTGTGCGCGGAGGAACCAACTCGTGGCTAGTTGCGCCCTTACTTTGTTTCGAGTCTGCTCAACAGCTTAAGCGTGCTGCATCTAGTCACGACAAGGTTTCTTGTCGGAAGCAGCGCCGCCAGCAGGCTGCTGAAGTTCCGCACTCAGCGCTCGCGGCTCGGGCGCCTGCGCCGACAAGTTCCCTAGAAGCGTAGGGTGAAAACATACAAAGGGAGGAATCTAATAGAAGAAATAACATTACAAATTGATAGACAGAAATAAAGTTATATTACAAAGATAACTTGTCACAGCTCTAATAGACTGTTTTCATGACATGACTAGCAGCGACAAGGGAAAAGAAGAAATGGGCGGCCTAATCTACGCGCCCGCCCTCGACTCGCTTGATCTCGCTCACCTTGTCCACAATGGGTGCGACAAGGGCCTTGAGTGCGTCCAGATCAGCGTCAGGCGGCAAGGATCGGAGGACGTTGGTGAAGCTGAGGCCTGGGTTGCGGAAGGCCACCTTCATCAGCACCTTCTGGAGAACCCCAGCGCAGATTTTGCGTGACTCGTCGGCCAGCTGCTTCGGGATCCTCTCCCGGAGCCGCTGGAGTGTCGTCGCCACCCCTTGAAGAATAGACTGAGCTTAGCGCTGGGTTGAAGGATCTCGTCGGAAGGATACCCAAAGTCCTCCATCCCCAGCTGCGCCAGCTCCTCGTTGATGACGGCGGCGGTGTTCACCAGACCCTCGGTCCAGTGCTCCACTGTGTCTCTGAAGGAGTTCTGGGTGACTGCAATGCTCTCCAGCAGCGCCGCTTCAGCCTTGACCTTCTCCGCCAAGGTCTTCTTCTGCTCCTTGGCGGCCTCCAGCGTCTGCGTTAGCGTGGCCAGCTTCAGCTCCAGGTCTGCCTTAGAATCCCTGGCGGCGCTGAGCTCCTTGCCCCTCTCAGCGAGAAGGCCTTGCAGCTCACCATGGGCGGCAGCATCCTTCTCGCGCTCGCGCTTGAGAGCGACAATCTCCTCGCCACTCTTCCCAATTTCGGCCTCCAGCCGCGCCACCTTCTCTTCTAGTTCCTTCTTGGCGGCCTCTGCAGTTGCCGCGGCATCCTTTGCCTCCTTGAGCGCCCCGCCAAGTGCTCGCTCGCGCTCGGCGAGCTCTTCTTCGTAGCTATCGAGGTGGGCCTTCCGCTGCACTAGCTCGCCTTCCCGCGCGGACTGCTTCTCGGCAGCAAGCCTTTGTTCTTCCTTCGCCTCGGCCTTCTCGAGAAGAAAGGCCGTGCGCTCCTCGTCTACTCGCTCCCGCTCCTGCGCCAGGGATCGAAGAGCCTCTTGATTTTGGCTCCGGAGCTCCTCCGCGCGCTTCTCCATGTCAACTCCCGCCTTCGCGACAAGCGCTTCCTGGGAAGCCAGCTTGGCTTGCCGGGTGCGGTAGAGTGACAGCAACTTCCGCAGCAGCTGCTCTTCCTCAGGCTCGCCGCTGCTGCTGCCGGGCGCGTCAACCAATGACAGCCCAGCAGAGGCGAGCACCTCCCCGTCAAAAGTCTCCCCCTCGACTGGCGCCCTGGAGCTCGACGCCCAGGGTAGCTTGATGAAGATGTCGTCACCGGCCTGCAAGTAGGCGCCGGGATGGGGCTCCTCGGAGCCCGGCTCCGCAGAAGCGGCAGAGGGTTCGGCGGTCGGTGCAGCGCCCGGCGCTCCTGCGGCCTCAGGGTCGTCAGTGCGATCGCCCGACCCCTCGCCGTCTTCCGCAGCAGCAGCCTCGGCGGCCTCCTCGCCGGCGGTCACATCAGCACCGGCACCTTCCTCGCCGGCGCCTTCTGTCTCCATTGGCTCAGCCGAAGATGGGTCTGAAGAACGAAGAGGGGAGGAAAATCAATCAGAAAATCCAAGAAAAGAAAAACAGAAAAAGCAGAAACCAAGGGAAAGTTTTTGAGCAAGTGGATTACCTGCGCCAAGATCTTCAGTTACGGCCTCGGTCGCCGCAGGATCAGCAGTGCCGTCCCTTGCCGGAGAGTCCCCCTTTGCCGGAGAGCGCTCCCTTGCCGGGGACTCCTCCCTTGGCGGCACAGTCGAAGCAGGTGGCGCTTCGGGATCGGCCTCCGGGCACTCCTGATGAGGCTGCTCTGCTCCTGCACAAGTCAACAAGCACGATATCAACAAAGGAAAAAGCACTCAAGCATGCCCGACAGTAGAAGGATAAACTATGAACTTACGCTGGGGGCTGCGCTGGGGGCTGCTCCGAGGAGTGATCGCCGGGTCCGTCAATGTGGTCTCGGATCCACCTCCTGCCGACGCGATGGGGTCATCCTCGATGACGATCACCGCGGCCTTGGGCCTCTTCACCGCTCTCTGGGCTAGTGTTCTGAAAAGAAAAGAGTCCAGATTGGAGCAAGTCAAATACAAGATATACACAGCAAGATTGAAGGATTATAAGAGCACCAAAGAAACTCACTCTTCTTCCTCCTCATTGGAGCTGAGCGCGGAAAGATCGAAGTCCGGCCCTCCTCCGGTGCGGCGAGGTGGAGGAGTAGGATCCCTTACCCGCTTGGCGGGGGCGGCGGCGGTGGCCCGGGAAGATCCCGCTCCGGTTGCTGCTGTTGCGTGAGGCGCTCCCGCGGCAACATTGCTTGCCGCGGTAGAGCGCGTCGCGCGGCTCGGTGGCTGTGGAGCCGGCTGCCGCCCTGCTGCGTCCCTGGCCCTGCGAAGGCGCCTCCTTGGCGGGGCCGGGGGCTCCGCCTGCGGCAAGCTCTCTGAAGGTTCAGCCTCCTCCTCGCCGGCCTCGCTCGACTCGGCTTCAGAACCGGCAGGCTCCTCCTCGCCCATGAACTCCGTGCGTTCGGCAAGGTTTGCCGCCTCTGCAGCCTCTGCCTCCTCCACGGTAAACCCAAACACACCCGCAGCAGCTGCGGCCGCAGCCTCTTCTGCCCTGGTAGCGATAAGCTGCAACTCCTCGTCGGTGGTGTCACGAGTGAGGCTCTTCTGCTCGTCAGTGCGGACCGGCAACTCCTCCAAGGTCTCGAAGAATACCCGCACAATGTCGTCCGCAGGCTCTTGCCAAGTGGGGACGATGCCGTGTGAATTGCACAACGGCATCATGGCTCGGATCCGATCAAGCGAAGAGTTATTGCACAAAGGAACTACGCCCCTCGGCAGTGTGAATGGGTGCTGGGGGTCGCGTTTGAATAATTCCAAGAGCATTGCGTCCAACTCCAAGACAGTGAAGTTATAGTTCAAGCCCGGCTGCAGCCTCATGATGTCCGCCGAATTCTTGAATTCCCAGGCGGGCCTCCTCCTCTCCTGCAGGGGGGCAATGCGGCGGCGGAGGAAATCTGCCCCGACAGCACCTACAGTGAGCCCGGCAAGCCTGAGGCGAAGAATCCTAGTGATGGCGATCTTCAGCCTCTCGTCTTCCGGGGCCACGTTGCTCTAGTCATTGCCGCGCACTATTGGAGTTTGGCGCACGGCGGTGAAGGGCTGCGGATCCTCCTCGATAATCCAACACCACTCTGCTCTCCACTCCTCCCACTTGCTGCGGAGCTCACCTTCCAAGTACGCATCCTTCTTGCCGACTCTTGAGATCCAAGCAATCCCTCCGGCAAGCGGCTCTCCTCTCTCTACCCGAGGCATGAAGTAGTGGCGGAAAAGGGCTACACTAGGGTGGACTCCGACAAAGTTTTCGCACAAGTGAGCAAAAACTGCCATGGTCAAGACAACATTGGGGCTGAAGTCAAGGAGGCGGAAGCCATACGTGTTCATAATGTCACAAAAGAACTCCGAGAAGGGCGGGCAGAGCCCACAATAGAAGAAGAGCGGGAAGAACGGGTACCCATTTGGAGCCGGTCTCGAAGCGGTAGCCGGGAGTACCCTCGTGCGCGGATGCGCATGCGTCTCCGTCGCCCAAAAGAGGTAAAAGTACTCCCTCAGCTCCTGCACGCCGAGCTGGGGGGTGAAGATCGCCCGCTCCTTCCGCAGCACCGCGAGCCGCTGCGCCTCGGCCGACTTCACGCCCTTTCCCTTGTCGCCTTTCGGGGCCATGGCGGAGGTGGTGGAGAAGGTCGACGGCGTGGTGATGCTGGTGGCAATGGGGGGGAGCGCTGCTCTCTTGGCTTCAAGAAGAAGAGGGGAGCGGCGAAGTTTGTGAAGAAGGAGTAGCAGCAAGCAGCCAGGGGGAACGAGCTGCCCCTGTTTCCTCTGCTTATAAAGAGGGACGGGGCGGACGTTTCGGCCTTCCGCTTAAACAGCCACCCACGATCTCTCCCACGATGCCGCAATCAACGCGTGCCATTATGGGAGAGTGCGGTGGATACGGAACAAGATTTGGCGTGGCCCAGCACACGTGTGCCCGTGCCCTGCCTTGGGCCTGGCCCAACAACGCTCAGCACCGTGTCTGGCCCAGGCCCGGGGGCTCCTGTCGGTGTACTAGATTAGGGGTACCCTAGTACCCCGAACTTGTGCACGGGCAGTTGCAGCACCCCGCGGCAAAGGCTTGCCGGGTGATCGCCAAGATCCCCCAAGGTTCCCTTGGAGCCATCCAAGAACAAAGTATTTAAGCTAAGGAGACAAGACCCCGGCAAGAGGAGCTTGCCGGGAAGGCCAACCAAGACGCTCCAATGGGCTTGCCGTGACGCGCCACGCGCTCCGGCAAGGCGACAAGGCCCCGGCAACAGGAGCTTGCCGGGAAGACAAACCAAGGTACCTCAAAGCCCGGTGAGCGACAAGCTTCCGGACCCGACAAGATAGCAACAGCGGCAAGGCGCTTGCCGCGGCAGGCGGCCACTCTGCACCCACGCTCCAGCGCATCCACCAACATGTCGCTCTGAGGGCCTCTCCGTGCGTGCGTGGCGGGAGGCTGTGCAGCCAGCGGTGCGCAGTGGCACGCGAAACTGACAAGATCGCCATCGTGGCGAACGGTGGCGCCCCTAACGGTCCTTTTCTGCACTGTTCGGGCGACTCAGACGGGCATTTAATGCCCTTGTCCCCTGCCGTCAGGGTTAGGTAGGGAGCACTGTACAAGCAACTGTATCAACTACCTCGCTTTTTACGTTTTTACCCTCCTCTGCATTGCCACCTGTCGGTGACCCCTTTAGCGTATAAAAGGAGGCCCATGCGCAACATATAGGGGGTTCGGCTCATAGGTTTGAAGCCTCAGACAGTTTGCTTCCATTGATCTCTCGCTTTGGAGAGCAAGAACACCAGATAATACAACCAGACAAGCAGCAGTAGGAGTGTTATCTCTCCGGAGAGCTCCGAAGCTGGGTAAACTGCTCGTGTGCCTCGCCTCGATCTGCTCTTCGTGCGATCTCCGCCCCCCGCCGAACCGAAAGGGGCCCGGTCCGCCGGCCCCATAGGTGTTCGAGGATCAGTTTCCCCGACATATGGTGTGGAGGTTAGCTGGGCGTGGGCGCTTTAAGTAGCGCATTTCGGTGAGGCCAAGCGTCCGGGTGCATCATTAAGTCGCCGGAGTTGGTTCCGCGGGCACCGAGCCTCTTAATGCCGACATACGAACGGACGACACGAACGCGGGCAGCTGGCGCCGGCTGGGAACGCACCGCGCGACGGCGCGAGGGACGAGGGTTTTGGTGTGCCAGTGTAGTCAGCTGTGGTCATGGCAACATTGGAGATGCCCTTTGCTCACATGCGATCCCCGGATGTCATTGAAAAAGCAAGACGACCCGGCATGGTCTCAGGTCCAGAGGATGCAGTTGGCCGCGCTACACCACTCCGCGGATGTGTCACGACACCCCGTGCATCCTTGACGAGCCGGGTGTTGGGGTGTGTTCGGATTGTGGCCAAAGTGCACCTTGCCAAAATTTTGGTCTGGATGGTTGCCATTTTTTTGGCATGCCAATGAACTCTAGCCAACTCTAGTTCATTTTTCTTGCCAATGTCGGCCAAATCATGGGCAACCAATACCTCAACCAAAATTTTGGTCATGACCCAAAGATTGGTCTTTGTTTGGATGGTTGCCATTTCTTTGGCATGCCAATGAACTCTAGCCAACTCAAGTTCATTTTCCTTGCCAATGTCAGCCAAATCATGGGCAGCCAATACCTCAACCAAAATTTTGGCTACCCAATGCTTTGATGGGGCAACCTTGGGCACAAACCGAACATACCGTTGGTCGTGCCACAGCACTAACGCTACCCTCAGCAAACTGAAACCGACTGTGTCTAGCGACGATATGAGCGTGTCGCTCACCGCGGTCGCCGTGTCCAGAGGCGGTGCTGGAGCTGCACCCCGTTGTTGGCCCCAACGACCCACATGAACGGTTGTCCGTGGCGAGGAGGTCGTGGGCCAGCTCCTCCATTGGACTAGTCTGCGCTACGTCGTCCCAACGGGTGTGCCCCACATGTCTGTTTCCCTGTTTTCCCGGCCATATTCGAGTGTCAGTGCTCCGCGTTGCGCATTAGGCCTTTCACTATGTAGGCTAAGCGAGACAACTTATTGTTTATTTGAGCCATTCAAGTATAATCATGTGGCGTTTGCTTATTTCTCATTCCTCTCCAACCCTCTTCTCCATCGATCATGTCGCCCTCCAGTCGAGTCCATCCTCCCGCATGCCTCATTTGAACATTCCGTCGAGTATCATTCGCATGTACCCACCCTAGTCCTCTTTCAATAGATCTCTGGACCCCGAGATGAAATCGAGAGGGAACGAGTGGGGGCACGTGATACCTTAGGCAGATTCAAAATTTTGAACCGGTGATCATAGCATCCGCAAATCATATATAAAGGGTATTCAATGTTCGTTTCATTTTTGAACGTACAATATACTCCCTCCTATCCTTTCTAGTTTACATATAAGTTTTATGTGTAGTCAAAGTATATCTACTTTGATAAAAAAAAGGTATCAACATTCAACAACGCCCAATCAATATTGTTAGATTCGTACGTACTCCTAGATTTGTACTCGAGATGGTTTCCAATTTGACAATTGACAAGATTAATAGTACATGAGATGTATAATGTGAAAATTATATCATTGGAAACTCCTTTCACATACGAATTTGACCGTATGCTTTGTGTAAGTTGCATGTCATATATTATTACTCTAACATTTGGTCAAAGTTAGCCTCGAAAAAACGCATTAGACCATGTATGCTTTGTGTAAGTTGCATTTCATATATTATTACTCTAACATTTGTGTAAGTTGCATGTCATATATTATTACTCTAACTTTGGTCAAAGTAGTATAGTGGAAGTGGATCCTCTGACGTAGGTATCCCTACCTTACCCTCCCTTTCGGTCACTTACTGGCAGGCCCAATGCTTGCTAGGCCCCGCATGTCGGTTACTCAATGGGTTCGGCCATGTCAGGGGATCCTCATCCGTAGTATACTCCCTCTGTTTTTATTTACTCCGCATAAAATGGAGGGAGTGGTGGTATAATAAATGACGCGGGCGGGGGAGGCGGAGGGACGTCGGTTTGCTCTCAACTGCGGTCCCACAAGCGAGCGAAAACGCAAGACGAAGCGCGTTCCATTCGGTGAGCGACGTGGAGGGTCCAGCATGCAACGCGAACGCGACAAGAGCGATGTACAGTCAAAACTGATTAACCGGTCGTCAATGGAACCACTATTCACACTAGAACCTTCGCTGCTCGGCCTACGCTAGCCACTGCCCTAAAACCACACCAAATCTCTAGCCCATTCCCCACCTTTCATTCCCCAAGCCCGCAGCAAGCGTCCCCTAGTTCGCCGGAAAGCCATGGTGCGCCGCAAGATCACTTACTACAAGATGCTGACGCCGGAGCGCCGCGCAGAAATCGCGGCGGTGGTCGATGCCACAGACCTCCGTTCCCAAGCTCGCTTTGCGGTGGGCCAATCCCCGAGTTCTCTGGAGCCAAGCTACGAGGAGGAGGAAGCAGATCCAATGTTCATGGTGGTGGTCGCGGCGCAGAAGGCCCCCGATGGGTATGAGACGATGGACGTCGACTTCGTGCCGGCGTCCGAGTCCCCCATGGTACAGGCGGACCAGCGGTTCAACATGGCGATACTAAAGGAGGACCGGTAGGCAGAGGCTCAACTCGACAAGGCGCGCGCGCATACCGCTGCCATTGAGGCTCTTCTACAGGCGGAACCGGATGTCGTGGATGGGAACCGGGCGGCAGAGGCTCAACTTGAGGCGGAGCGCGCGGACGCCGCTGCCATCGAGGCCCTCCTGCAGGCGGAACCGAATGTCCTGGACTTGAACCGGGCGGCAGAGGCTCGACTCGACGCAGAGCGCGCGGATGCCGCTCTCATCGACGCCCTCCTGCAGGCAGAACTGGACATCCTGGACTTGAATCGGGCGGCGGAGGCTCGACTCAACACGGAGCGCGCGGATGCTGCTGCCATCGAGGCCCTCCTGCAGGCGGAACCGGACGTCCTCGACTTGAATCGGGTTGTGCTCTTGTCCGTGCAGAATGCCCGCACGCTCTGCTTGAATGAGTAGCTGGAGGCCGAGGACAACCACGGTGCGGAGACACACGTCGGCAGCGACGGCTGGTTCACGCCGGCAGCCAAAGACGACGAGGTCGTCTCTTTCCGCGAGTAGTGATAGTTTTCTTTATGTTGTTGTTTTTATGGATCTTTTGCTGTATAAAAACATATATTTGTTATGAAAATCGCCTGAATTGGGTCAGTCTACCATTTCAGGCGGTTGGATGAATATCCTACGTCTCCTAAGCCTTCTTTCCTTCTTCCTCACCTCTTCTTCTTCCCCAACATGCGGTTGGATAAACATACTCTATGAACGAAAATTATGTGTCAGCGCTAGGATGGCTGAGTTTGGCGTGTTCACATGCGACAACACGTGTCAGTGAGGGTGCGTTCCCTTGGTTGGGTTTGCGGCATGCAGGAGCGACTGTGTGAGGGTGCGGTGCGACCGCGGCGTGCTGGAGCGACCGTGTGAGGGTGCGGTGCGACCGCGATAGACGTGCGCAAGTGTACCTCCTTCTCATTTTGAAAACTTTAGGCAAGCTTGGCAAAAATGTGTGGCGAAGTTTGGCAATGCAAGGCCTAGACCCAAACAGGATAAGTACGTACGTACTAGGAGTACTGCTGTTAAAAAAGAAAGGCCGGGTTTTCCTTCGTGGGATTTAATCGATACAAATCCTCGTTTCACGTGTCAATTAATGCGTATTTTTTCTCCAAAGACCAAGGAGCTAACCATATCACTCCTCATCGCTTGATTAATGCAGCGCCATGCAAACCAACCTTCTCACTTCCGCATGCATGCAGGGGATATTAATGTCCTTGGTTGCTAACCCCTTCCATTTTGCCTCGATTAGTGTTAGTGGCCCTTTGCCAATTGTAATTTTGATATACTAGCCTTGTGTACAAAAAATGGAGGTAGTGACTATATTTGACTTCCTTCCCAATTGCGGTGACGTCGACGATATTTTTTTTGGTGGTTTGGCGAAGTGCGTTTGACGGAGAACACCATTGAGGGAGACCACGGTATGTCATTCGCAAGTGCCGCCTGCAACTGAGACAACCGCCTTATTTGCATCCAGGAAGTCCTTTACTAGTACTACTAGGAGTAAATAATGCGGTGAGATGGCTTCTCGAAGAAGACGATGTAGAAGCGGAGTCAGTGAAGAGTGAAATGATGGTTGCTTCGTCCGTGCTTTTGTGATTTGATGCCTCACTGCTTTGTGATTTGTGATAGAAGGGACAGGGGAGTAGACTCTATGCTCTATACTATACTACATGCGACCAAGCATGGGAGAAAGAGGAGAGACGTTGCATTTTTCTATTCCTTCAATCAATCGATCAGGGAGCTTTGGTTCCATCTTTTTGGCTTTGGCAACACCATCCACAATGGTTCCCACGATGCCAAAAGCTATTTTCACATTCGGCTACACATTGTGGATGCCCTTAACCGTACCACTTGGTTTTGCTCCTGTGTGCTATCTATACAAATCTCAATTATATTGATCTAAAAAATTATAGGATCGAGATTAGTAAAAAGGAGGTGATTTCGCCGCGCGGATGGCGGGTGAGGGAGTCCTGGATTAGGGGGTGTCGGATGGCCGGACTATACCTTCAGCCGGACTCCTGTACTATGAAGATACAAGATTGAAGACTCCGTCCCGTGTCCGGGAGGGACTTTCCTTGGCGTGGAAGGAAAGCTTGGCGATACGGATATGCAGATCTCCTACCATTGTAACCGACTCTATGTAACCCTAACCCTACCCGGTGTCTATATAAACCGGAGGGTTTTAGTCCGTAGACAACATACACATCAACAATCATACCATAGGCTAGCTTCTAGGGTTTAGCCTTCTCAATCTCGCGGTAGATCTACTCTTGTACTACCCATATCATCAATATTAATCAAGCAGGACGTAGGGTTTTACCTCCATCAAGAGGCCCCGAACCTGGGTAAAACTTCATGTCCCTTGTCTCCTGTTACCATCCGGCCTAGACGCACAGACATTGGTGCTTTCATTGAGAGTTCCTCTGTGTCGTCGCCGTCAGGCTCGATGGCTCCTATGATCATCAATAGCGATGTAGTCCAGGGTGAGACCTTCCTCCCCGGACAGATCTTCGGCTTCGGCGGCCTCGCACTGCAGGCCAATTCGCTTGGCCATCTGGAGCAGATCGAAAGCTACGCCCCTGGCCATCAGGTTAGATTGGGAAGTTTAAACTACACGGCTAACATCTGCGGGGACTTCATCTTCGACGGATTTGAGCCACTGCCGAGCACGCCGCACTGTCACGACGAGCATGATCTAGCTCTGCCGCCGAACGGTGCCCTGGAGGCCGCACCCGCATCGGCTCTGACCCTTAATTCGGAGCCAACTGCGCCGATCGAGGATAGGCGGTTGGACGCCACCCCGGGGGCTGCGACCCCAACGGCGATTGAGCCGAACACCAGCCCCATACTCTCCGAGACTCGTGACTCCAAGGAGCCGGACTCCTCTCCGAACTCCGAACCCTCCACGCCCCTGCCAATCGAATCCGATTGGGTGCCGATTATGGAGTTCACTGCCGCGAACATCTTTCAGCGCTTGCCTTTGGGCGATATCCTCAAGTCATTGAAGTCTCTCTCTTTATCAGGGGAGCCCTGGCCGGACTATGGTCAGCGAGATTGGGATGCGGACGATGAAGAAATTCAAAGCTCACCCACCACCCACTTTGTAGCCACTGTCGACAATTTAACCGACATGCTGGACTTCGACTCCGGAGACATCGACGGTATGGACGCCGATGAAGGAGACGATGAAGAACCAGTGCCTATTGGGCCCTGGAACGCCACCTCATCATATGACGTATACATGGTGGACGCACCAAAAGATGACGACGAGGAGTGGAAGGACGCACCGAAGGCTTGTTCCCTCGAAAAGCAGTCAAAGCAGCGACGCAAGCGCCGCCCCAAATCACACAGACCCAGCGCTGGAGCAGGGTGAACCACTGTCGGACAACGGCAATCCGGATAATCAAACTGAAAAAACAAATCCTATCAAGGATAATGGTCCGGACGACATAACGCCGGACAGACACCCGGAGCAATAGACTGCCCGTAAAAGGCTTGTTGCCACCGCGAGGAGCCTGAAAAAGCAGAAGCAAAGGCTCAAGGTCGCGCAAGACACACTGCAATTCAGATGGAGTAAAATACTCAGCACTGTAGCAAGGTACGGTGACAATCTCCCCTTCAAGAGCTACCTGAAGCGGAAGCTGCTACCCGAATTCGATGAGGAGGCCTCAAAACCCCCACAACCAAATATTGAAGCAGCCACCTGGTCGGATAGACGACCCCTCTACCAATACAGAGCGGCATACAACGCCGCTCACCATACAACACGCAACCAATGCGAGGGCTCGCACCCAAAGGACGGTGTAACAAGATCCATCTATGGACCATGCAAGCGCACCCCAGCATACAATGCAAGACAACAAACATCCGAACAATGCAGTACACCCAACTACAGGGGTGCCGCACACCCCCTATGTTTCACCGATGAGGTGCTGGACCATGAATTTCCAGAAGGATTCAAGCCCGTAAACATAGAGGCATACGACGGAACAACAGACCCTGGGGTCTGGATTGAGGACTACATCCTTCATATCCATATGGCTCGAGGAGATGATCTCCACGCCATCAAATACCTACCCCTCAAGCTCAAAGGGCCAGCTCGTCACTGGCTCAAAGGACTCCCCGAAAGCTCCATCGGAAGTTGGGAAGATCTCGAAGACGCCTTTCAGGCAAATTTTCAAGGGACTTATGTCCGACCTCCGGATGCGGACAATTTGAGTCATATAACTCAACAGCCCGGAGAGTCAGCCCGAAAGCTTTGGAACAGGTTTCTTACTAAAAAGAACCAGATTGTCGACTGTCCGGACGCCGAAGCCTTAGTAGCTTTCAAGCATAGCGTCCGTGACGAATGGCTCGCCAGACACCTCGGCCAAAATAAGCCGAGAACGATGGCCGCATTAACAAACCTCATGACCCGCTTTTGCGCGGGGGAGGACAGCTGGCTAGCCAGATGCAGCACCAGCGACCCCAGTACATCTGAAGTTAGAGATGGAAACGGGAAATCACGGTGAAACAACAATAACAAACGCCAGAATAAAGAAGACAACACGAAGGGCACGACAGTAAATGCTGGATTCAAAAGCTCTCGGCCAGGTCAAAAGCCGCCTAAAGGCACCAGTGATGAACTGTCTAGCGTCAACAAAATTCTGGACCAAGTATGTCAGATCCATAGTACCCCTGGTAAACCTGCTAATCATACCCACAGAGAATGTTGGGTCTTCAAGCAGTCTGGCAAGCTCAACTCCGTACATAAGGGGGAGGATACACCAAGTGAAGACGAGGACGAGCCTCCCAAGCAAGACACGGCGAAACAAAAGAAATTTCCACCAGAAGTCAAGATAGTAAATGTGTTACACATAATCAAGGGAAAATACAATACGGCACTCCCAGGAAAGTATACCCAAGTGCCTATCAGTATGAAGTCCTGCCACTGGTCATCTCAACCAATCACTTTCGATCATCGCGATTACTCAGCAAGTATCCGACACGCAGGATGGGCTGCCCTGGTATTAGACCCAGTAATTGGCGGATATCACTTCACAAGGGTCTTGATGGACGGCGGTAGTAGCCTAAACCTAATATATCAGGATACAATCCGCAGGATGGGGTTAGACCCAACACAAATTCGCCATAGCAATACTACCTTTAAAGGAGTAACGCCAGGCCCAGGGGCTCGTTGTACGGGCTCCCTCTTACTACAAGTTATATTTAGCTCCCCCGATAACTTCCGTCGCGAGCATTTAACTTTCCACATCGCTCCGTTTCAAAGTGGCTATCAAGCACTGCTCGGACGCGAAGCTTTCGCTTGCCTTAATGCAATACCGCACTACGCTTCCCTCACACTCAAGATGCCCGGTCCACGTGGCGTCATTACAGTGCACGGAAATATCTAGCGATCTCTGCGCGCCGAAGAGAGTGAGGCTGCCTTGGCCGCCGCACACTAAAGGCGCCCGGACAAACGAAAGCATCCAATAGGTCGTCAAGACCTCAGATACAACTAATCAAGTCCGGCGCCGCTATTTATACGGAAATAAGTGGTCACACCCCTATTTGTCAATACAAGGGGCTCAGCGCGCGCAGACAAGTGGCAATTTCTTATCATCTTGAATTACACATGGTTTCTTTAAAAACTATCTTTTTGCACGACAACTTTTTCACTTAACTTCCTCTCTTTTACAGACGATCATCGTGCTACACCCATCCAGGATACGGCACAACGGAGACACAGGCGCAGACGTGCAGCAAGGACCCGCCCCAAGGATTCTTTTTAGATTAAGACCCTGCGTAAACCGTTTTTACTGTCTCTTGTTGATACATATCCACCGTTGAGAAGGATGCTGACGTCTTGGCATGTGGCCACGCCAGAACAATGCACGTACCTGGACACAAGGGGCTTCTTACGAAGGCCATTATTTAGGCCCGGTTTATACCATAAAGACCGAATACCTTAGGGAGTGTTCGGCGTCGCGAGTTTGGACCTATATGCATCAGCTCCGAATCATTGTCTTTGGTCAAATGTTGGGTTTGCCCGGCTCCTGTGTTTTGGTGCCTTACGTTCCGCTTTACCTGCTAAGGTAGCACCAGGAGAACTACTGCGATTGTGCCCTGGTTCATCCGGACGAGCACCTCAGTAGAGAAAGCCGAAAACTGACTGTCATGATATAGAGTGGGACTGGTCAACCACTCGATGACCTGTGGGAATGTCAGAATTCCTCCGCCTTAACGAAGGGCCGTTTTCTGGCCAGGCATGTACGCACCCCAGAACCGGGAGAGTGCGGAGCCACCAGGGGCTATCTAGTAGCCCCACTGTCAAACTCCTATGGCTATGTGAAAGTGCTAAAGCATTATAGTCCGGTTGCCTCGCTCGCTCCCCTATCACCTCCTTAATAGGACCAAGACGTTGGGTTAAGTGTGAACGCGTGTTTTTGCGAGCACCTCCGCATTATATGTGTGGGGGGCTGAAGCCAATGACTGCAATCTTTCAGGTTATACACATGTATACATAAACGGCCGCCCAGGAGGCATCATATTACTTTCAGGCAAAAGTATAAAAATAGCCTTATAAAAGCATTTCGCTTACAATGAGATTACATATCACTCAAACATAATATTTTTTGAGCACTGGGTCTCTATCAAATGGGCACCCTCAAGAACTTCTTCAAAATAGTGCTCAGCAGCCTTTCGACCTATAGCCGAATCCCGCGCTGCAACATTGGTAGCATCCATCTCCGCCCAGTATGCCTTAACACGGGCAAAGGCCATCCGTGCGCCCTCTATGCACGCCGACCTCTTCATCGCATTAATGTGCGGCACCACGTCAAAGAACTGCTGCACCAAGCTGAAATAGTTGTTCGGTTTTGACCTTCCCGGCCACAGCTGATCCACAACAGACCTCATAGAGAGTCCGGACAACCTGTTTAGTTCGGCCCATTCGGCTAATTGGTCAGTCAATGAAAGTGGACGCTCGGGAGAATGGAATTGTCTCTAGAACAGCTGGTCTACTCCATGGTCTGTCTGACCCTGGAAGTACTTGGCCGCATTGGTAGCGCTCGCCGCCAAATCCATATACACATCCTCCGAACTCCACACCGATCCAGAGGGGCATACCGTGGATCTCCGAATTTCCTCCACAACATAAAGGATTTCCCAGCTACAATATCCCCGGCTTCCCGCAGCTCCTCCTTATTTGCCCTCATAGCAGAGCGGAGATCCTTTTTCGTCGCAGCAGCCTTCTTAAGGTCTGATGCCTTCGCTTGGTTTTCCTTTTCGAGAACCTGGCAACGGTCGGCGGAGGCTTTTAATTCCACAACCATCTTGGCCATCTTGTCTCGGGTCTCTCCATGCGCGGCCTTCTCGGCTTGCAACTCTTTGGCCGCCTTCACAGCAGCCGCATTACCTAACCTCGCTTGTTCCTTGGCTCGGGAAAGTTCTGCCTGCAAGGCTTCAACAGTGGCAACTCCATCTGCAGTCACAACATATTTAAGATACTCGCATCATGCTCCTCTTCCTTTGTGGCGTTTACCAGATATTGACACTTACCCTGTGCCTCGTCAAGCCTTTTGTTAACAAGCTCGATGTCGGCATCTGCCGCATCCAACTGTCGTTCTAAATGGGCAAACTCGCTAGTCCGGCTAGCCACCAGAGCTTCCATCACCTGCACATAGAGGCAGTATGGTTATTACCTGGTAATATGATCCTCTGTTCGTCGTCGTTTTCGATGACAACCAGAGTCTCAGGGGCTACTATCTACACAGGGCACACCTAGCATGTGTAGGACTATCATACATTCTTTTACGTACCTCAAAGCCTGTCAGTAGACTCATAAAAGGTTCACGCAATCCGCTTTTGGCGGACGATATTCTCTCCATCACCGTATTCATCAGCACACGGTGTTCATCTGAGATGGCCGCTCACCCCACCAACTCCCTCAGAACATCCGATCGCACACTAGACGGTGCCGGACTCTTTTGTCTTCTCTCTTCGGGAGCCGGACATTGGGAGCTTCGGGGGTCAACGGGATTATCTTCTGGCCTCACCGGACTCGGAGAGGTCCTCCGCGACGACACTTCAGGGTCGCCCACTTCTGGAGCGGAGGGGTCCGGAGGAGGCGTTTCGCTCTCCATCATCTCTGGAAGAAGATCCCCCGAAGATGAGCTCATTTCAGAGGGGCTAAGGCCCAAATTGCAAAAATATATGCGGTGGTTATCTTCTCAGAAGAAAAAGATGGCATATCTGTACTATCAAAGGTATTTCGGGTCACTTACGACTCGTGGGAGGATTGATCCCCCCGCGGACTTTGTGCGGCAACAACGCCCCCCAAGGTGGTACCCTCTGTGGGAGACTTCTTCTCCCGTTTGGAAGCTTTGGCTTCCGAATCCCCGGGCGCAGTCCTTTTTCTCTTCTGGTCGCCTTCCCTCATGGAGACGGTCGCTCCCTCGGCTAGAATGGGCAGCGTTGGGGGCCCGCGTCCGCCCGCATTATCCTCCACAGTATCTTCCTTCAAGGGCTCTGGGCAAGGTGCGGTCTGGAGCATCTTTTCCAATACCGGATTTTCCAAACCCTCAGGGAGGGGGGCCGAACACCGAATCAACTTCGCCTTTGTTAGCCAGTCCAGGTCAAAAAGCAAACTCTCAGAGATAAGTTCGTAACAAAGTAGGGAAAGTATGTTCGGCCGGAAGATGCCTTTGAAGGAAATATGCCCTAGAGGCAATAATAAAGTTATTATTTATTTCCTTATATCATGATAAATGTTTATTATTCATGCTATAATTGTATTAACCGGAAACATAATACATGTGTGAATACATAGACAAAAGGAGTGTCACTAGTATGCCTCTACTTGACTAGCTCGTTAATCAAAGATGGTTATGTTTCCTAACCATAAACAAGGAGTTGTTATTTGATTAACGGGATCACATCATTAAGTGAATGATCTGATTGACATGACCCATTCCATTAGCTTAGCACCAGATCGTTTAGTATGTTGCTATTGCTTTCTTCATGACTTATACATGTTCCTATAACTATGAGATTATGCAACTCCCATTTACCGGAGGAACACTTTGGGTGCTACCAAACGTCACAACATAACTGGGTGATTATAAAGGAGTACTACAGGTGTCTCCAAAGGTACATGTTGGGTTGGCGTATTTCGAGATTAGGTTTTGTCACTCCGATTGTCGGAGAGGTATCTCTGGGCCCTCTCGGTAATGCACATCACATAAGCCTTGCAAGCATTACAACTAATAAGTTAGTTGTGAGATGATGTATTACGGAACGAGTAAAGAGACTTGCCGGTAACGAGATTGAACTAGGTATTGAGATACCGACGATCGAATCTCGGGCAAGTAACATACCGATGACAAAGGGAACAACATATGTTGCTATGCGGTCTGACCGATAAAGATCTTCGTAGAATATGTAGGAGCCAATATGGGCATCCAGGTCCCGCTATTGGTTATTGACCGGAGATGTGTCTTGGTCATGTCTACATTGTTCTCGAACCCGTAGGGTCCGCACGCTTAAGGTTTCGATGACAGTTATATTATGAGTTTATGAGTTTTGATGTACCGAAGGAGTTCGGAGTCCCGGATGAGATCGGGGACATGACGAGGAGTCTCGAAATGGTCGATACATAAAGATCGATATATTGGACGACTATATTCGAACATCGGAAAGGTTCCGAGTGATTCGGGTATATTTTGGAGTACCGGGTAGTTACGGGAGAAGCAATGGGCCATGATGGGCTTTAGTGGGAAGAGGAGAAAGGGCCAAGGGGCTGCTGCGCCCCCCCCCCCCTCTAGTCCGAATTGGACTAGGGAAAAGGGGGCCGGCCACCTCTCCTTCTCCTCCACTTCCTTCTCCCTTCCTCCCCTCTTGGTGGACTCCTACTAGGACTTGGAGTCCTAGTAGGACTCCACATCCTGGCCGCACCTAGCCTTGGCCGGCCTCCTCCTCCTCCATCCTTTATATACTGAGGCAAGGGGCACCCCATGAACACAAGTTGATCCACGTGATCTATTCCTTAGCCGTGTGCGGCGCCCCCAGTCACCATAGTCCTTGATAATATTGCAGTGGTGCTTAGGCGAAGCCCTGCATCAGTAGTACGTCAAGATCGTCACCACACCGTCGTGCTGACGGAACTCTTCCCCGACACTTTGCTGGATCGGAGTCCGGGGATCGTCATCGAGCTGAACGTGTGCTAGAACTCGGAGGTGACATAGTTTCGGTGCTTGATCGGTCGGATCGTGGAGACGTATGACTACATCAACCAAACGCTTCCATTGTCGATATACTAGGTATGTAGATCATACTCCCCCTCTCGTTGCTATGCATCACCATAATCTTGCGTGTGCGTAGGAAATTTTTGAAATTACTACGTTCCCCAACAGTGGCATCCGAGCCTAGGTTTTATATGTTGATGTTATATGCAAGAGTAGAACACAAGTGAGTTGTGGGCGATATAAGTCATACTGCTTACCAGCATGTCATACTTTGGTTCGGCGGTATTGTTGGATGAAGCGGCCCGGACCGACATTACGCGTACG
The DNA here is from genome assembly GCF_002162155.2 of Triticum dicoccoides. Taxonomy (NCBI): domain Eukaryota; kingdom Viridiplantae; phylum Streptophyta; class Magnoliopsida; order Poales; family Poaceae; genus Triticum; species Triticum dicoccoides. The sequence goes on along the minus strand of NC_041390.1, from coordinate 393,337,372 downwards.
CTTACGCGAGACCGGTTCTCCCGACGTGCTTTGCACAAAGGTGGCTAGCGGGTGACAGTTTCTCCAACTTTAGTTGAACCGAGTGTGGCTACGCCCGGTCCTTGCGAAGGTTAAAACAGCACCAACTTGACAAACTATCGTTGTGGTTTTAATGCGTAGGTAAGATTGGTTCTTGCTTAAGCCGGTAGCAGCCACGTAAAACTTGCAACAACAAAGTAGAGGACGTCTAACTTGTTTTTGCAGGGCATGTTGTGATGTGATATGGTCAAAATGTGATGAGATATAAGTTGTTGTATGAGATGATCATGTTTTGTTAAAGTTATCGGCAACTGGCAAAAGCCTTATGGTTGTCTCTTTATTGCATAAGATGCAAGCGCCAAATAATTGCTTTACTTTATCGCTATGCGATAGCAGTAGTTGCAAGAGCAATAGTTGGCGAGACGACTGTGTGACGACACATTGATATAGATCAAGATGATGAAGATCATGCTGTCATGCCGGTGACAATAGAGATCATGACAGTACTTTGGAGATGGAGATCAAAGGCGCAAGATGATGATGGCCATATCATGTCACATATTTTGATTGCATATGATGTTTATCTTTTATACATCTTATTTTTCTTAGTTTGACTGTAGCATTTTAAGATGATCTCTCACTAATTATCAAGAAGTGTTCTACCTGAGTATGCACCGTTGCGAAAGTTCTTCGTGCTGAGACACCATGTGATGATCGGGTGTGATAGGCTCTACGTTCAAATACAACGGGTGCAAAACAGTTGCACACGCGGAATACCCAGGTTATACTTGACGAGCCAAGCATATACAGATATGGCCTCGGACCACGGAGACCGAAAGGTCGAGCGTGAATCATATCATAGATATGATCAACATAGTGATGTTCACCAATGAAACTACTCCATCTCACGTGATGATCGGACATGGTTTAGTTGATTTGGATCACGTGATCACTTAGAGGATTAGAGGGATGTCTATCTAAGTGGGAGTTCTTAAGTAATATGATTAAATTGAACTTAAATTTATCATGAACTTAGTCCTAGTAGTATTTTGCAAATCATGTTGTAGATCAATAGCTCGCGTTGTTGCTTCCCTATGTTTATTTTGATATGTTCCTAGAGAAAATTGTGTTGAAAGATGTTAGTGGCAAAGATGCGGATTGGATCCGTGATCTGAGGTTTATCCTCATTGCTGCACAGAAGAATTATGTCCTTGATGCCCCGCTAGGTGACAGACCTATTGCAGGAGCAGATGCAGACGTTATGAACGTTTGGCTAGCTCAATATGATGACTACTTGATAGTTTAGTGCACCATGCTTAATGGCTTAGAATCGGGACTTCAAAGACATTTTGAACGTCGTGGAGCATATGAGATGTTCCAGGAGTTGAAGTTAATATTTCAAGCAAATACCCGAGTTGAGAGATATGAAAGTCTCCAACAAGTTATATAGCTAAAAGATGGAGGAGAATCGCTCAACTAGTGAGCATGTGCCCAGATTGTCTGAGTACAACAATCGCTTGAATCAAGTGGGAGTTAATCTTCCAGATAAGATAGTGATTGACAGAATTCTCTAGTCACCATCACCAAGTTAGTAGAACTTTGTGATGAACTATGATATGCAAGGTATAACGGAAATGATTCCCAAGCTCTTTGTAATGTGGAAATTGACGAAGGTAGAAATCGAGAAAAACATCAAGTGTTGATGGTAGACAAGACCACTAGTTTCAAGAAAAGGGTAGAGGGAAGAAAGGGGAACTTCAAGAAGAACAGCAAGCAAGTTGCTGCTCAAGTGAAGAAACCCAAGTCTGGTCCTAAGCCTGAGACTAAGTGTTTCTACTGCAAAGGGACTGGTCACTGGAAGCGGAACTACCCCAAGTGATTGGCAGATAAGAAGGATGGCAAAGTGAACATAAGTATATTTGATATACATGTTATTGATGTGTACTTTACTAGTGTTTATAGCAACCCCTCAGTATTTGATACTAGTTCAGTTGCTAAGATTAGTAACTCGAAACGGGAGTTGCAGAATAAACAGATACTAGTTAAGGGTAAAGTGACGATGTGTGTTGGAAGTGGTTCCAAGATTGATATAATCATCATCGCACACTCCCTATACTTTCGGGATTAGTGTTGAACCTGAATAAGTGTTATTTGGTGTTTGCGTTAAGCATGAATATGATTTGATCATGTTTACTGTAATACGGTTATTCATTTAAGTAAGAGAATAAATTGTTGTTTTGTTTACATGAATAAAACCTTATATGGTTACACACCCAATGAAAATAGTTCGTTGGATCTCGATCGTAGTGATACACATAATCATAATATTGAAACCAAAAGATGCAAAGTTAATAATGATAGTGCAACTTATTTGTAGCACTGCGGTTTAGGTCATATTGGTGTAAAGCGCATGAAGAAACTCCATGCTGATGGGATTTTGGAGTCACTTGATTATGAATCACTTGATGCTTGCGAACCACGCCTCATGGGCAAGATGACTAAAACTCCATTCTCCGGAGCGAGCAACTGACTTATTGGAAATAATACATACTGATGTATGCGGTCCGATGAGTGTTAAGGCTCACGGCAAGTATCGTTATTTTCTGAACTTCACAGATGATTTGAGCAGATATGGGTATATCTACTTGATGAAACATAAGTCTGAAACATTTGAAAATTTCAAAGAATTTCAGAGTGAAGTGGAGAATCATCGTAACAAGAAAATAAAAGTTTCTACAATATGATCGCAGAGGTAAAATATTTGAGTTACAAGTTTGGCCTTCAGTTAAAACAATGTGAAATAGTTTCACTACTCACGCCACCTGGAACACCACAGTATAATGGTGTGTCCGAACATCGTAACCGTACTTTATTAGATATGGTGCAATCTATGATGTCTCTTGCCGATTTACCACTATCGTTTTGGGGTTATGCATTAGAGACAGCTGCATTCACGTTAAATAGGGCACCATCAAAATCCGTTGAGACGACGCCTTATGAACTGTGGTTTGGCAAGAAACCAAAGTTGTCGTTTCAGAAAGTTTGGGGCTGCGATGCTTATGTGAAAAAGCTTCAACCTGATAAGCTCGAACCCAAATCGGAGAAATGTGTCTTCATAGGATATCCAAAAAGAAACTATTGGATACACCTTCTATCACAAGACCGAAGGCAAGACTTTTGTTGCTAAATTCTGAAACTTTCTAGAGAAGGAGCTTCTCTCAAAAGAAGTGAGTGGGAGGAAAGTAGAACTTGATGAGGTAACTGTACCTCCTCCCTTATTGGAAAGTAGTACATCACAGAAACCGGTTTCTGTGACACCTACACCAATTAGTGAGGAAGCTAATGATGATGATCATGAAACTTCAGATCAAGTTACTACCGAATCTCGTAGGTAAACCAGAGTGAGATCCGCACCAGAGTGGTACGGTAATCCTGTTCTGGAAGTCATGTTACTAGACCATGATGAACTTGCGACTATGAGGAAGCGATGATGAGCCCAGATTCCGCGAAATGGTTTGAGGCCATGAAATCTGAGATATGATCCATATATGAGAACAAAGTTTGGACTTTGGTTGACTTGCCCGATGATCGACAAGCAATTGAGAATAAATGGATCTTCAAGAGGAAGACGTATGCTGATAGTAGTGTTACTATCTAGAAAGCTAGAATTGTCGCAAAAAGGTTTTCGACAAGTTCAAAGTGTTGACTACGATGAGAGCTTCTCACTCGTATCTATGCTTGAGTTTGTCCGAATCATGTTAGTAATTGCCGCATTTTATGAAATCTGGCAAATGGATAAACAAAACTGCATTCCTTAATGGATTTATTAAAGAAGAGTTGTATATGATGCAACCAAAAGGTTTTGTCAGTCCGAAAAGGTGCTAACAAAATGTGCAAGCTCCAGCGATCCATCTGTGGACTGGTGCAAGCATCTCGGAGTTGGAATATACGCTTTGATGAGTTGATCAAAGCATATAGTTTTATACAGACTTACGGTGAAGCCTGTATTTGCAAGAAAGTGAGTGGGAGCACTACATCAATTCTGATAAGTATATGTGAATGACATATTGTTGATCGGAAATAATGTAGAATTATTCTGTAAAGCATAAAGGAGTGTTTGAAAGGAGTTTTTCAAAGAAAGACTTCGGTGAAGCTGCTTACATATTGAGCTTCAAGATCTATAGAGATAGATCAAGACGCTTGATAAGTTTTTTCAATGAGTACATACCTTGACAAGATTTTGAAGTAGTTCAAAATGGAGCAGTCAAAGAAAGAGTTCTTGCCTGTATTACAAGGTATAAAGTTAAGTAAGACTCAAAGCCCGACCACGGCAGAAGATAGAAAGAGAATGAAAGTCATTCCCTATGCCTTGGCCATAGGTTCTATAAAGTATGTCATGCTGTATACCAGATCTATTGTATACCCTGCACTGATTAAGCAAGGGGGTACGATAGTGATCTAGGAGTAGATCACTGGACAGCGGTCAGAATTATTCTTAGTGAAATAAGGATATGTTTCTCGATTATGGACATGACAAAAAGGTTCGTCGTAAAAGGTTACGTCGATGCAAGTTTTGACACAGATCTGGATGACTCTAAGTCTTGATCTAGATACATATTGAAAGTGGGGGCAATTAGCTAGAGTAGCTCCATGCAGGGCATTGTAGACATAGAATTCGCAAAATACTTACGGATCTGTATGTGACAGACCCGTTGACTAATATTATCTCACAAGCAAAACATGATCACACCTTACTACTCTTTGGGTGTTAATCACATAAACGATGTGAACTAGATTATTGACTCTAGTAAACCCTTTGGGTGTTGGTCACATATCGATGTGGACTATTGTCGGGGAAACTGATCCACTAACACCTATGGGGCCGGCGGACCGAGCCCCTTTCGGTTCGGCGGGGGGCAGAGATCACACGAAGAGCAGATCGGGGCGAAGCACACGAGCAGTTTACCCAGCTTCGGAGCTCTCCGGAGAGATAACACTCCTACTGCTGCTTGTTTGATTATCTTGTGTTCTTGCTCCAGAGAGAGAGCGTAGTGTTTTTCTGGGTTCCGAACCAGTCGAACCTCCTCTACGTTGCGCATGGGCCTCCTTTTATACGCTAAAGGGGTCACCGACAGGTGGCAACGCAGAGAAGGGTACAAATGTAAAAGGTGAGGTGGTTGGTACAGTTACTTGTACAGTGCACCCTACCTAACCCTGACGGCAGGGGACAAGGGCATTAAATGCCCGTCTGAGTCGCCCAAACAGTGCAGAAAAGGACCGTTAGGGGCGCCACCGTTCTCCATGATGGCGATCTTGTCAGCTTCGCATGCCACTGCGCACCGCTGGCTGCACAGCCTCCCGCCACGCGCGCCTGGAGAGGCCCCTAGAGCGACACGTTGGTGGATGCGCTGGAGAGTGGGCATAGAGTGGCTGCCTACCGCGGCAAGCGCCTTGCCGCTGCTGTTATCTTGTCGGGTCCGGAAGCTTGTCGCTCACCGGGCCTCGAGGTACCTTGGTTGGTCTTCCCGGCAAGCTCCTCTTGCCGGGGCCTTGTTGCCTTGCCTGAGCACGTGGCGCATCGCGGCAAGTTCCTTGGAGTGCCTTGGTTGGCCTTCCCAGCAAGCTCCTCTTGCCGGGGCCTTGTCACCTGAGCTTAAATACTTTGTTCTTGAATGGCTCCAAGGGAACCACGGAGGATCTTGGCGTTCGCCCGGCAAGCCTTGCCGCGGGGTGCTGCGACTGCTCGTGCACAGGTTCGGGGTACTAGGGTACCCCTATTCTAGTACACCGACAGGAGCCCCCGGGCCTGGGCCAGACACGGTGCCGAGCGCTGTTGGGCCAGGCCCAAGACAGGGCACGGGCACACGCGGACTGGGCCACGCCGAATCTCGCTCCGTATCCACCGCGCTCTCCCCTAACGACACGCGTTGAATGCGCGCGTCGTGGGAGAGATCGTGGGTGGTTCTTTATTCTAAAGGGTGAAACGTCCGCCCCGTCCCTCTTTATAAGCAGAGGAAACAGGGGTAGTTCCTTCCCCCTCGCTGGCTGCTACTACTCCATCTTCACGAACCTCCGCCGCTCTTCCCCTTCTTCTCGAAGCCGAGAGAGCAGCGCTCCGCCCCCCATTGCCACCAGCATCACCAACGCCGTCAACCTCCCCCACCACCTCCGCCATGGCTCCGAAAGCCGACAAGGGAAAGGGCGTGAAGTCGGCCGAGGCGCAGCGGCTCGCGGCGCTGCGGCAGGAGCGAGCGATCTTCTCCCCCTACCTGGCGCGCCAAAGATGTCGGGGAAACTGATCCACGAACACCTATGGGGCTGGCGGACCGAGCCCCTTTCGGTTTGGCGGGGGGCGGAGATCACACGAAGAGCAGATCGAGGCGAAGCACACGAGCAGTTTACCCAGCTTCGGAGCTCTCCGGAGAGATAACACTCCTACTGCTGCTTGTTTGATTATCTTGTGTTCTTGCTCCAGAGAGAGAGCATAGTGTTTTTCTGGGTTCCAAACCAGTCGAACCTCCTCTACGTTGCGCACGGGCCTCCTTTTATATGCTAAAGGGGTCACCGATAGGTGGCAACGCAGAGAAGGGTACAAATGTAAAAGGTGAGGTGGTTGGTACAGTTACTTGTACAGTGCACCCTACCTAACCCTGACGGCAGGGGACAAGGGCATTAAATGCCCGTCTGAGTTGCCCAAACAGTGCAGAAAAGGACCGTTAGGGGCGCCACCGTTCGCCACGATGGCGATCTTGTCAGCTTCGCATGCCACTGCGCACCGCTGGCTGCACAGCCTCCCGCCACGCGCGCCTGGAGTGGCCCCCAGAGCAACACGTTGGTGGATGCGCTGGAGCATGGGCACAGAGTGGCCACCTGCCGCGGCAAGCGCCTTGCCGCTGCTGTTATCTTGTCGGGTCCGGAAGCTTGTCACTCACCGGGCCTCGAGGTACCTTGGTTGGTCTTCCCGGAAAGCTCCTCTTGTCGGGGCCTTGTTGCCTTGCCGGAGCGCGTGGCGCGTCGTGGCAAGTTCCTTGGAGTGGCTTGGTTGGCCTTCCCGGCAAGCTCCTCTTGCTGGGGCCTTGTCTCCTGAGCTTAGATACTTTGTTCTTGAATGGCTCCAAGGGAACCACGAAGGATCTTGGCGTTCGCCCGGCAAGCCTTGCCGCGGGGTGCTGCGACTGCCCGTGCACAGGTTCGGGGTACTAGGGTACCCCTATTCTAGTACACCGACAACTATGGGTGCAAATCACATGGTGATGTGAACTATTGCTGTTAAATCACATGGCGATGTGAACTAGATTATTGACTCTAGTGCAAGTGGGAGACTGAAGGAAATATGCCCTAGAGGCAATAATAAAGTTATTATTTATTTCCTTATATCATGATAAATTTTTATTATTCATGCTATAATTGTATTAACCGGAAACATAATACATGTGTGAATACATAGACAAAAGGAGTGTCACTAGTATGCCTCTACTTGACTAGCTCGTTAATCAAAGATGGTTATGTTTCCTAACCATAAACAAGGAGTTGTTATTTGATTAACGGGATCACATCATTAAGTGAATGATCTGATTGACATGACCCATTCCATTAGCTTAGCACCCGATCGTTTAGTATGTTGCTATTGCTTTCTTCATGACTTATACATGTTCCTATAACTATGAGATTATGCAACCCCCGTTTACCGGAGGAACACTTTGGGTGCTACCAAACGTCACAACGTAACTGGGTGATTATAAAGGAGTACTACAGGTGTCTACAAAGGTACATGTTGGGTTGGCGTATTTCGAGATTAGGTTTTGTCACTCCGATTGTCGAAGAGGTATCTCTGGGCCCTCTCGGTAATGCACATCACATAAGCCTTGCAAGCATTACAACTAATAAGTTAGTTGTGAGATGATGTATTACGGAACGAGTAAAAAGACTTGCCGGTAACGAGATTGAACTAGGTATTGAGATACCCACGATCGAATCTCGGGCAAGTAATATACCGATGACAAAGGGAACAACGTATGTTGTTATGCGGTCTGACCGATAAAGATCTTTGTAGAATATGTAGGAGCCAATATGGGCATCCAGGCCCCGCTATTGGTTATTGACCGGAGACGTGTCTCGGTCATGTCTACATTGTTCTCGAACCCGTAGGGTCTGCACGCTTAAGGTTTGGATGACAATTATATTATGAGTTTATGAGTTTTGATGTACCGAAGGAGTTCGGAGTCCCGGATGAGACCGGGGACATGACGAGGAGTCTCGAAATGGTCGATACGTAAAGATCGATATATTGGACGACTATATTCGGACATCGGAAAGGTTCCGCGTGATTCGGGTATTTTTCGGAGTACCGGGTAGTTACGGGAGAAGCAATGGGCCTTGATGGGCTTTAGTGGGAAGAGGAGAAAGGGTCAAGGGGCTGCTGCGCCCCCCCTCCCCTCTAGTCCGAATTGGACTAGGGAAAAGGGGGCCGACCACCTCTCCTTCTCCTCCACTTCCTTCTCCCTTCCTCCCCTCTTGGTGGACTCCTACTAGGACTTGGAGTCCTAGTAGGACTCCACATCCTGGCCGCACCTAGCCTTGGCCGGCCTCCTCCTCCTCCATCCTTTATATACTGAGGCAAGGGGCACCCCATGAACACAAGTTGATCCACGTGATCTATTCCTTAGCCGTGTGCGGCGCCCCCAGCCACCATAGTCCTCGATAATATTGCAGCGGTGCTTAGGCGAAGCCCTGCAGCAGTAGTACGTCAAGATCGTCACCACGCCGTCGTGCTGACGGAACTCTTCCCCAACACTTTTCTGGATCGGAGTCCGGGGATCGTCATCGAGCTGAACGTGTGCTAGAACTCGGAGGTGCCGTAGTTTCGGTGCTTGATCGGTCGGATCGTGGAGACGTACGACTACATCAACCAAACGCTTCCGTTGTCGATCTACTAGCTATGTAGATCATACTCCCCCTCTCGTTGCTATGCATCACCATGATCTTGCGTGTGCGTAGGAAATTTTTGAAATTACTACGTTCCCCAACAGCCTTACCTGTTCGGCGGTGCAGTTGCTACTTAGGCCCACGTCCTCGGTGATTTCCGGACACTCCGTCTGAGGTCCGAAGAATGATTTGTACATCTCCTCGTGCATCAGGCCGAGAAAATTTTGAATGGCACGCGGTCCCTCGGGATTGAACTCCCACAGACGAAGAGGCCGGCGTTTGCAAGGCTGGACTTGACGAACCAGCATAACCTGTATCACCGCAACCAAACTGAAGTCTCCATTTAAGAGATCTCGAATGCGTCCTTGTAGTGTAGGCACGTCCTTGGCTGGCCCCCAGCTTAGACCTCTGCTGATCCATGACATCAGTCATGGTGGGGGGCCCGAGCAGAAAACAGGGGGGGCCACCCACTTGGCACTTCTAAGAGCCGTGATGTAGAACCACTCCTGTTGCCACAATTCAGACACCTCTGGGATGGAACCTTTGGGCCACGGAGCTCCCGTCATCTTGCGTATTGAGGCACCTCCACACGCTGCATGCTCCCCCTCGACCAACTTCGGCTTCACTTCAAAGGTCTTGAGCCATAGGCCAAAGTGAGGGGTAACCCGTAGGAAGGCCTCGCACACGATAATAAATGTTGTGATATGAAGAAAGGAGTCCGGAGCTAGATCATGAAAATCTAGCCCGTAGTAAAACATCAAACCCCTGACGAAAGGATCCATGGCAAGGCCTAGGCCTCGGAGGAAGTGGGAGACGAACACGACGTTCTCGTTGGGTTCGGGGGTGGGCACGGCCTGCCCTCGGGGAGGCAGCCGATGCAAAATCTCGGCGGTCAGATATCTGGCCTCCCTCAACTTCTTGATGTCTTCTTCCATGATGGAGGAAGGCATCCATCGGCCTTGAAGGCTAGACCCGGACATGACTGGAGGTTCGGAGCACCTGACTTGAACTTCGGGCGTTTGAGCTTGAGGTAGGGGAAGGATTCGATTGAGCACGGGAGGGAAAAATAAAAGCCTTGTCCCCTTTATAAAGAGGGTGAATATCAAGCGTCCTCTCCGTGTCCGCTTGGACTTGCCTATAATCTAGGAGTCCTAGAAGCGGTTGGGTTACCCACGCCTGTATTGATGAGAATCCCGGAATAAGGGGACACAATCTCTGCTTTATCAAGGCGTGTCAAGGAAACCGCCTTGCATAATGCGCTGAGATGGGACAGTAAAACGGTTCGAATAAAAGCTTGGTTGTGGTGTGATGTCGCACCATGGAATACGTCAGCAGATTAGATTTGTGTAAATATTATTCTCTCTATGGCAATATGTGGAAACTTATTTTGCAGAGCCGGACACTATCTTTGTGTTCAAAATCTTCTATGAAGTACTTGGAGGAGGAACCCGCCTTGCAATGTCGAAGACAATATGCGCGCCGGACTCGTCATCATTGAAGCCTGGTTCAGGGGCTACTAAGGGAGTCCTGGATTAGGGGGTGTCCAGATGTCCGGACTATACCTTCAGCTGGACTCCTGGACTATGAAGATACAAGATTGAAGACTTCGTCCCCTGTCCGGGAGGGACTTTTCTTGGCGTGGAAGGCAAGCTTGGCGATACGGATATGCAGATCTCCTACCATTGTAACCGACTCTATGTAACCCTAACCCTACCCGGTGTCTATATAAACCGGAGGGTTTTAGTCCGTAGGACAACATACACATCAACAATCATACCATAGGCTAGCTTCTAGGGTTTAGCCTTCTCGATCTCGTGGTAGATCTACTCTTGTACTACCCATATCATCAATATTAATCAAGTAGGACGTAGGGTTTTACCTCCATCGAGAGGGCCCGAACCTGGGTAAAACTTCGTGTCCCTTGTCTCCTGTTACCATCCGGCCTAGACGCACAGATCGGGACCCCCTACCCGAGATCCGCTGGTTTTGACACCGACAGCAGGGGAGGTTTCTTATTTGAGCAATGCTACATCCATGTAATGGTTTATGTAAAGTTACAAACTGATGTGATGTGGGACTATTTGATTTGATTAAAGGAGAGGATTAGGCCCACCCCACCTGAAAATCAGGGGGCATATATAGAATAGATGGAAAGTATACGTAGCAGCTACGTAGCCCTTTGTAAGTCTAGGATTAGGCTTCTTATTTTCGGAGGACGTTGTCCTGGCGGTTTGCTAACATGTGGTCCCACGTGTCAATGCTTTACCAAGCTGATCCGCGTCCCGCATGAGGCAGAACAATAGCAGAAGCAACACATGGTTAAGTTGAAGAAGATGAGGGAGAAGCGGATTCAGCAACGAGTGAAATGATGGTTGCTTCGTCCCTCCAACTTAACTCCGGGAAAAGTGCAACTTTGTGATTTGACGCCTCATTGCTCATTACTACACCGGCGCCATGACTGGGGTGCTTCACCCCGGCTGCTCTGCACTGTATTCCGATATGGCGCGTGGACCGGCAGCTTGATGTCCCACATGTCGGTGAAAGGGACTAGAAGATTTATGAAAGCGAGCGCTCCACTCTTACGATGGAGGAGTAGACGACACGACGGCCCAGTGAACTGTCACTTGTACTGTATAGTACTATAGTTTTGCTGTTTCGCACGATCCGTCGATACAAACCCGATTAAACAGGAAAGGGCGGGATTTTTCCCGCGCCGTAGATGATACTGGCCATACATTTCAAAGGCAATTTTAATGTATGCAAACTGAATAATTATAAGTAACAGTATGATATCTAGTAAAACTAAAAACACATATGATTTATTGTGTTACAGTGTAGTAGTAGTGTTGTATTGCATAGTTGTTAGATGTAACATGCGAGAACATGTAGAGATGTAGTTTTGGAGGCCCTACAGAGAGAAAAGCGTAATACGGTCATCGAACTTCAGAATAAGCTGATTACGGTCACTATATACGTTTTGCGGTGATTATACGGTCACTTGCTCACAGCTCAGCATTGGATTGCACTCTGTTGACCGGCCAAATAGTCTGTTTGGCGCCATGTTGACTAGTTAAATTGACCACGTTCATTGTGGGTCCCACCTGTCAGTTCGCATAGGAAAAAGGTCAGATAAACACAAATTTATGCAGGCGCGACAAGGCTCCAACCCATGCACGGGAATCACCTAGTTGTGTATGTGTCTGTCAGGGCTTGATGTGTGCGCATGCATGTGTAGGTTGAGCACTTGAGCATGAGAGTGTGTGCATCCATGCGTGCGTGTGTGCTTGTGAGTGTTGCGTGCGTGCGTGTGAGTGTTGCATGCGTGCGTGGCTGTGTGTGTACGTGTGAGTGTTGCGTGCGTGCGTGGGTGCATGTGTTTGTGTGAGTGTTGCGTGGATGCACTTTGTGTGCATACGTGAAAGGGGCGTACAGGGGGGTATGCGATGGAGAGAGAGATGCTCTTCGTTTCTCTTTATTATGACTAACGTTCTATATAGTATAAAAATATACAAATTCACAGTGCGGAATAAATATCATTGTGGGCACCATGCAATTCAAATTAGCGTTCGTACTCCTCCATATAACTTTGTAATGTTGTATATATTGTAGAGACTCTAAAATAATTTTTTGGCCACACACTATTCAAAAGGAATGTTGTATGCGAAATAAACGTGAAGAGAGGGCTTTTTAGATCAATGGGGTACGTGATGTAACATGTGTGAATGTGTAGTTGATGCATTTGGCGGGGCCTAGAGAGGTATGCATGTGTATTACGTATTCAAGAGAGGCATGGATACAGGGGCCGACGGGAGGGGGGGGGGCGTGGGAGAGATAGCACGAGAAATGAGAGTGGTCTAGAGAGAGAGACGAATATGACGTCACGACAAGAGATTACATCCCCTTGAGTGTGTATATGCAAGGGGGGGGGAATAGAGGCACCAGGAGAAATTTTCTGTGTGTGTGGTGTTTGTGTTGGTATGTGTGGGTGTGAGAAGATAATGAGACGTGGAGGTAGAGGGTGTGTCACCGCGTGAGGTCCGGTGGGTCAAGGTGAGGCCCTTCGTTCTGTTCCGTCCTGCGCCACATTGGTCGGCCCGTGACGCATTTAGGAAGACCCATGGATGACTAGTCGTACAAGACAAAGATAGCAGAATTGTGAAGGACTCTGTGTCCACTGACAAAGCCGGCTAGGATTTGTAACCCTAGGTTCTCAGACTAAGGTAACCCCTTTATCTCTGATATTACTATTCATCCAACCTAACTTTAAGGGGCATCCTACAGAATGCTCTGCTAGAATCATACTCATCGATTAGGAAGAGAGGTGTGAGACAATGCGTGAGAGACAGGCGTAAAGATAATGTGCGTACATGAGACACGTAGGCAGGTCCATGTATATAGAAAGGGTCGATGAGGATTGTGCGTGTGTATGTTTGCGAGAGGAAGAGTGCTTGTGATAAAGGTTAGTGAAATAGTTGTAAATGGTTACGAGAGGGAGGGAGGGTTATATCTAGAGCATGTGTGCAAGAAAGACACCTCTGGAGAGAGTGTGTGAGCATGTGTGAGAGACCACCGAGGGAGAGTGAAACTACATGTAAAAGACTGCTCTACACATTGATTAAAGATATAAATTGTATCCAAATATTAGGATGGGATCATGATATTTGCAATTCGCATAAGGAGCGGTCATTGATCCATCAGACATCTAGATTCTATCGAATTTGAGCATGTCTATGTTATTATTCGACACAATTGATCCACATAGTTAGTATTTTGAACTCCAGACAATGCATCGCTTTAGCAATCGAATATAAACATGAGTATAGTTCATGTTGTGTGTGTAAAGCACATTATACATACGAAAGTTACACAATGGAAATTATAAATAGCTACTACCTATGAACTAGCATACATTTGAATTCAACTTAAGGTGGTTTAAAAAAATCGAATTCAACATGAAGTCCATTCAATTATTTGAATTTGATATCATGGCATTTGTAAACCATACCTAAATTATGGGGGCACCAATCTTTGCTCTGATTTTGTACATAATAGCATATGTAGTCGTGTACAAAATAGATTCAAATTTAGCTCCTCCATTCCAAAATAATCGTAGTTATAGGATTTTCAAGTGTCAAAATTTCAAAAAGAAGCGGATAATTTAATGAGGTTTTCAAACAAAGAAGGTCAAATATAACGTTGTATATTTAGGTCAATCCTCATAGTTCAAGAGTACTCTAAACGTGAATGCTTGTGTTTCAAAATTTCGAACGAAGCGCCAAAAGAGCCTCTAGTCCCCAAAAACCGCGTGAGACCAATGTTTGGTAGTACAAGGAAATTACTTTTCTAATAACTCCGATCCGTGAAACCTACCGGCCTGATGTCCAAAGGTCTAAACCAGGGTAGGTTTGTAGCTTCATCTAGACGCCACGCAACCGCATCCGAAAAACATTCATACACAATGGCCGCCTAAGCACACATGCGCGCGGCCGAAATTGCTCCTGCCCACTATTTGGGACACCTGGGATTACCATCCTATCCTCGACCCGCAGTACGTCCGAAATTTAAGAGGGGGGCAAAGTTTGTACTTTCCCCAAATTTCAAACAAGTGCGCCCCATCTTCTGTTCAAAAAAGCCAAAAACAAGCGCGTCCCAGACCGAAACATGGTTCCCCCCACACGTCTGATTCCCCATTCGTACTCCGTGGGTGCGAAAACTACCTCTCAACCAGCCGCAAAACCCCAGCGTCCTCCGTCCGCAACCCCATCCGACCCATCAACCGCCGCCCTCCTCCATCATGCCGGAGCCGATACCCCGACGTCGACGTCCACCGCAACCTCAACCGCAATGCCCTCCATGGCTAGTAGTTGAAGCCGAGGCCGAGCCGTTTGTACCCGAGCCAGTTCAACCATGCTGTCCTACGCCTCACCGCTGTCGCTCCAACTTCGCCACCCTCCACCGCACCGGAGTTGTTCCTGCTACGCCGTCCTTCGCCGCCTCGGATCTGCTTCCCCTCCGCCGACATACGGCCACGACAACATAGTCAACAATTTGGCCATGGGTTCGTCCAAGCCTGCACCCTCCAGAACATCGGTTTCCCCGGTAAAAAGAAGAAAATTGGCGCGACTTGTGGAGGTGACCACACCGGCAACCAAAAAATGTACTCCTCTTCCCTTATTCATGCAAATCTTACGTATCTACTTGCACGGTATTCATCCCACAGAAGACACTAGTTGACCGCTTCTTCTTGATACTAGATGTTCCTAGTAACTTGCGATGCACAAGGTTTCTCCTCATATACTATTTCACCTTAGCTAGAGGTCCGTCGCCCCACTGAATTTCAATTTTTGGCCACTTGATTCCCAATTAACGGAAGCATTCCCCGGTGTAACAGGTGCTAGTATGCCAATTACGCCAGGGAAGCAGTGCCTTGGTGTTTATCTTAGGGGCGTGTGTGGCCTAGTGCTACTGGCGCCCGATCTAGAGGTCGGCCGGGGGATGGCCTGGGGGCGCTGCCAAGCACGGCGGTGGTGTGAGGTCGATGGGAGGGCAGGGCGGCGGAGGCAGGTGTCTGGGCCGGTGGTCGCTGGCGGTTCGAGAAAGATCGTCAATAGTGACTGGCGGGAGGTAGACGAAGGCCATCTGCCCGTTCCTTATAGATCGAACGGTTCATTAAAAAAATCGACTGACCTATTTATTTTCAGTTGACTATTATCTTAGATATGACCACATGTGGTGGTGTGCTGGAGCAGTACCTGCATTTCCTGTGCTCATATATTACAAAATCATACAGAGTAGAATCTAATGTTGTTTGCCATGCAATGTTGTAGAGCTATCATATGTCTCCTGTCATTTATTTTTCAGCCACCTGCTACCTGCTACTTTTACAGTGCACTAGTTCTGCACACACTTCACCCTTACTCTCACTGTTCTGTTTTTATGCAAGGGTATTTCAGACTCTGCTGCCATGAGAGAAGCCAAAAATAAAAGAGATAAGTCACTCCAGTTTGGTGTGCGGCTAGGCAAGACATGTTTCAATGCTTTAAAGGGTGTAGTGTCAGCAGATGGAGGCGGGGAACGTAGCTCTGGAGTTGATGACCTCGCTCGCAATGAACCACCATCCCAGGTGCTTGCTTTAACTTCACGGTGTCATATGTGGTTGCATGTTCCATATGGTGTCTAGCTTGTATTCGAAAGGCCGAAGTCGGTAAGATAAGGAAAGATATTTTTTTACATGAACCACCATCCCGTGAGCACTAGAAGACAAATAGCTAGTCAGGGCACTGGCCGAGCCAGTGACAAGCCCAACAAAGATAGGCATCACCTGGAAGCCAACTAAAAAGCTGCGATGGTGGCGAAGCAGCCCGCCTCCCACCAGGCTCTCAGCTCCTTGATGATCATGCTCACCACTCCAGCCGGATGTCTAGCTTGTATTTCTTCCAATTTGGTTAAATTGCATCTACTTAGCTTACACATTATACCTTTGAATAAGACATGCCTTTCTGTTTTTGGTACATACTAGTACATCTGTGTATTAACCATGTTCTTACATCAAACTAATGTTCTTGTGTATCCCTCATCAATCACTTATGACGAGGCAGGCAGGCAAGGGGACTACTCCTCATTTAAAGAATGCAGCGTTAGTCTCCCGACATGATTATCAAGAAACAGAGATGCTAGATGAAGATAGTGAACGTAGCTCTGTAGTTGATTACAACATTTCCCCTACACTACCATTGCAGGTGCTTGCTTTAACTTGGTAGCGTGATATGTGGTTGCATGTTGCATATGGTGTCTAGATTGTAATTCTTCCAATCTGGTTAAACTGCATGTGCTAGTCTGCTTAACTTATACATTATACCTGTTAATGTGACATGCCTTCCTGTATTTAGTACATAGTACATCTGTCTATTAAGCATGTCCTTACATAAAACTATTGTTTTTTTGTATCCCGCATCAATCAACATGACGAGACACCTTTAGTATATGCAGTGCGATATTAGTTGCATCTTTCATATGATTTATAGCATGCGCTACTTCTAATTTGTTGAAATTCCATTTATGATGGGACGCTTTTAACTTGGCAGAGTCATATTGGTTGCATATTTCATGTGGTGTCTAGCTTGCATTGCTTCTTATTTGCTGAATGGTTTCTGCTTAGTTTACACAAATAGTTGTGAACATGCCATGCCGTCCTGTTTTTTGTACATATTCCATCCTGGTATCATGTGTTTGCCTTACATCAAAGTAGTGATTGTCAGTATCATGCATGAATGAGTTCTGAAGAGAGAATTTTATTGCTTTTTCTTGTTGGTTTTACTTGACAATTCAAAATCAATAAAGCGGAAGGAAGTTGGCAAGGCAGCGGATAAAGGTGATCCTTCCGAACGGAGGGCCTCTACAGTTTCTACTCCTCCACACCCCCAAGATGATTTCCAAGAAAACACATGCATAGACACTCAACAAAGCTGTGTTTATGATGAGCACGTCTCCCCTAGTGTAGCATCACCGGTGCTCCCTCTAACTTGGCACTGTTATATGTGGTTGCATGTTATGTGTGATGTCTAGCTTGTATTGCTTCTAATTTTGTTGAATTCCATCTGCCTACTTTACACATTATACTTGAATAAGACACGTGTTCCTGTTTCTAGAACATACAATATCTGTCTATCACACCATGTTCTTACATCAAATTACTACTGTTGTATAACCTGCAACAATCACTTATCATAAGACATGTTTGACTTTGGAGTGTGATATAGGTTACATCTCACATTCTTTTCTAGCTTGTATTACTAATTTGTTGAAATGGCACTTATGACGAGACAGTTTTAACTTGGTAGAGTGATATTCGTTGCATCTTTCATATGGTGTCTAGCTTTCATTGCTTCTAATTTGTTGAAATGCCTTCTCCTTAGTTTACACATCATAAGCTGTGAATATGCAATGGCACTAATAACGAGAGACCTCTAACATGGTAGTGTGATGTCGTTTGCATCCTGCATATGATTTATTTCTTGTACTGCTTCACATTTGTTTAAACGCCATTTATGATGAGACACTATTAACTTGGCAGAGTGATATTTGTAGCAATTTCATATGGTGTCTACCTTCCATTGCATTGCTTCTAATTTGGTGAAATGTCTTCTTCTTAGTTTACACATCATAGTTCTGGTTATCTCTTCCGTCCTGTTTTTCATACATATTACATCCTCCTATCATGTGGTTGTCTAACATCAAAGTTCAGTTCGTCTGCATCACGCATCAATTTGTTCTGAAGAACTGAATTGTTATTCATTTTTCTTGTCGGCTTGACTTAACATGGCACAGAGAAAGAGGAAGAAACACAGAATGGCAGGGAATGAGAAGCGGATGAATCCTGCAGATTTTGCTGGTACTGATGGTGCAATAGAAGGTCAAAGTCCAGCAGAAAATTCTACAAACATGGCATCCCATGCTACACGAGGTGCAAAAAAAGACAAACAGAAACAAATAGCTGCCACCAAACAAGCAGAGACAGCCCTAGTTCTTGCAACACCTACCATAGTACTACCAGCTGCACGACGTACTCGTGCGTCAACTGAGCTAGCAGCACGTTCCCAAGCTCCCTTGCCACCTGACACTACTTCCCAAGCACTCTTGACACAAGATGAGTTGGCAATATCAGATGAACCTTGTGAGCTTCAACAACAAGAAGGTAGTTGCTGGAGTCAATTTACAGTTTGATGTACACTAACGCTTCCTATGTTTGTTGTTGGACTAGCACCTAGGCACAAGAGGAAACAAACATCAGGGATAATGCTCGATAGGTTAACTAAATCAGAGGAGGAAGAATGGACATCCATTTTGAGGTAGGTTTAAAAAGGCCACGTGATGCTACAGAGTCAACCAAGTTAGTATCAGAGGCAACGGTTGCTGTTAGGTGTCATGTATGTATCCTCCCAACATGGATTCAGTACAGGAATGACAAAGACGAAACCCAGTTCAACATCTTCCTCGACCATTTATCTATAAGTATGGTTATGTATGGAAACTAGTAATATCGTCTTGCTCTATCCAATACTTTCGAGGTTGCTGATAATGAGACTCCCATAATTTTCAACAGATGAGGTTCAAGTTGGATAGCCAAGATGATGCAACTAGACAAGCTTGCACCCATCTTTTCAAGTCTGCTATGCGACAGTATCGGTATAACTTGAGGAAAACTCACTTTGAAGGCAAGGCTAACAATGAACTTGCCCAAACATCTCCAGTGGAAAATATATCTAATGAAGACTGGAGAGGCCTCGTTAAACACTGGTCCGATTCGAAGTATCAGGTACATTATATATATGTTATCAGATCACATGTTCAAGTCCTATTTACGCATGTGCCACACAAATCTATATTCTTGTAGGTGAACTGTTCAAAGAACAAGGCCAATCGTACGGAAGTGAAATTCCAACAGACGACAGGATCTCGTAGCTATATTGCACACTATGAGGCTCTTGTAATTAGTTGTTGCTTCACTCTTTTCACTGTACCATATTATCAGATCTATATTGACTTGTTCCAAATGCAGAGGAAAGCCCATAACGACCAAAAAGTACCTGAACCAAATGTTGTGGAAATCTTCAAGGACTGTCACACCAGCAAGAAGAAGGGCATGACTACACCAGTCAAAGCCGCTGTTGTAAGTCCTTAATCCTCATGCCTTTTAACTACTACTTACTCTGACTTGTGCCTCGAACTGCATGGTTTGCAGCCAATGTCTATTAATCTTTTCAATTTTATACACAATTGTCTTAGCTTATCATTGCACCTTACAAGGTTTAAAAGAGAGGAGTGATGTTCCTTTGATCTTGACCCGTAATCTAGTTCCATGCTGGACTTGCCCACACAACGTTACAATTGCATGTTTGTTTTTTCTCAGTTGTTTTGTGATATGAATGACGTCATGCTATGCTTACCATATTCCAAACTTCGTCTCTTTATCCTTAGCCGTCAATACAATGTGAAGAAATAGACAATACATTAGCGATGGTACATGGTCATATGTTTGGAACCTGGTTTTATTATGTACATTGCAATAAAATACAACTAGTATTTTACATGGGTTCACCAGAATAAGTTCTGTATATAGACCAAAGCTATTTCGTTTGGTTTTGCTGCCTCCTTAATATCTTCTGTTCTGGTACTACTAATGTAAAACCTCAACTTTTCAGCGAGCTATGGAAAAAATGGTGGAACCGCCACCTTCTGAAGGTGGCGAGGCAACTATAACTGCAATGTCAGCTCTTGCTGCAGTGGGTCAGTACCTGTCCACTAACAGTGCCAAAAGCACGTTCCTGCGTAATACTAGGTTGGTTGTTAAGGCAATATCGTCCAAACTGCCTCATGATCAAGATATGCAAAGCTCAAAGGAATGTTGTATCTGCGCTCCAGACACAAGTCCATTCCCTAACAGAGACCCTTTGTGAAACAAGGAGAAACATTGCTCAATGTCGTCAAGATATGCATGGTTTTGAAACCAGACTATCAGACATCTGCTATGTTGTTCAGGAGCCTAGGGGAAATGAAGGCAAGGGTTATGGTGCTCCATCGGAAAATACATCATGAAAACGTAACAGTCAGGTCAAATGAACTAAGCTTCTGAACTTCTGGTGGTGCATTTATCTGCTAGACTGTATAAGTTTTATGCCAACCTTCCTATTGTTATATAGTTGTAATTTGTTTTGGTGCGATACAAAATTTATTCTTAACGTGCAGCCACCGCCTGAAGAAAACATCAAGCCATTTTTGTGTAGTGTAGGGTGTTCCCTATATTTGCACTGGTGGCAATCTTTGATGCCGAGTGGATATAATCTGTGCAATTGCCTTAATAGCCTAGCATTATTTTCGGCCTTATTTATTTCCTAGTCTTCTTTTCCCCTGGTTTGCTAGTGGCCGCAACTACCATGGGCCATATACGGGTCGGAGGATCCATGGGTCTCCTACGGGGCGTCGATAAATGGGCCTGTAATCGGTGGGCCTCGGGCCATCAGATAAATTGGTCTACATGGGCCATAATCGGGCGTAATTGGTATCGGCCTAGCATGGTAACATGCCGTTAACAGGTCATAGGATAGCAAAGGCTTAATTTTGTCACAGGCATAACGGGTCATTAATGGGCCAGAATATAGGACGGGCTGGAAACGACGCAATGGGTTAGCAGGCCAGAAACGGGCCGACTCTTGCCATGGGCCGAATTTGGCCCATTAGGGTAACAGGCCAGTAACGGGCCGACTCTTGCCATGGGCCGAATTTGTCCCATTAGTGGAACAGGCCTGTAACGGGCCGACTCTTGCCATGGGCCGAATTTGGCTCATTAGGGGAATAGGCCAGTAACGGGCCGCAAGTAATCAAGGGCCGAAAAGGAGCCCAAGAACATATGGACCGTCAATAGGCCGAAAGCTAACACGGGCTGTAAACGGCCCATGTAAATCACGGGCCGTTAATGGGTATAAAGAAAATTACTGTTCATTATGGGCTAGAGTCACCGTGGGCCTGTAATGGGCCGAAAGATACGAAGGCCTCATAGGGGCCGAAAGACGTCGTGGGCCATACATGGGACGAAAGTGAAATGGGCTGGTATTATATTCGACGGCCCACATGACGTTATTGGGCCGATTTCCTTAGGGCCTAACGGGCCGTGAGTTAACGGGTCGTAAAATGGGCTATTTCCAAAGAGACCGTTAACAGGCTTTTCATGGGCCAGCCCGTTAACTTTTGACCAAGTCAAACGGGCTGGCTTTGTAAGCTAAATGGGCCACTGTTGGGTTGTGCCACATGTCAACATATCATAGGCGCCTATCCGACCCACTGATGAGCTGACACGTGTTTCGTCCGGCCAATAAGAATTTTACACGTGGAAATTTCCCATTGGTCGGGGCTGTTAACGGGTTATCGAATCCAAAACCCGACCTGATAGCTTAATGGCATTCCGTTACGGTGGATGCCACGTGTCGGTCACCCTTGACGAAATCACTTCTGTGACGCGCGATTTATCATCATGGAAGTCGACACTTCCGTGATGATAATTTTGGTAATGTCATGGAGCACTTCTACGATAGCACAGGTATGACTATCTTGATTCTGTCATAAATTTGTCATGGATGTACATGCATGACAAAAAAAGCGACCTACTGTGACAAACACGTATCATCACGGAAGTGTATTTATTTTGTAGTGTATGTGGAGACCGTGAAGGGGTGGCAATCGGGGTTGTTCTACATCACCAATCCGCGTGACACCAACTGGGTGGCGGCCCCCGAATTTTGATCCAGCATCCCTACGCCGCTCACCTCGTGGAAAGAGAAGGGCCTATCCTGGGGTTCATCGGTGGAGCTGACCGGACTCCAGAGCTGTGTTAAAAATATGATAAGCAAGAAAATCAAGCTTGTCAACGTGGTCCAAGTCATGCTCTTCCGCCGGATCCTTCCGTGTTAAAGACGGGCATTCAATATGTGGGAGTACGACCCGGCCGAGCACCAGACGCTGCGAGAGCTTTTCGACACGACACACAAAGACGTCTGGAAGGTGCTGTTCAAGGCCACCGAGGTTCCTCCTCCCCTTACCGGGGATCGCGGACTCAGCGCAAAGCGCCCTGCCAATCCGGTAAGCTCTTTATATCTCACAAGATGTTCCTTTCCCCAGTATAATCATGTCAGGGATCTGAGCCTCCATGCCATTTTAACAGGACTGGGTAGCGACAGCGGAGTGGATCGATTGTCCGGCCCCATGATACGTCTTGAGCTTGCGTTGGTTTTCCCCGAAGAGGAAGGGATGATGCAGCAGAGTAGCGTAAGTATTTCCCTCAGTTTTTGAGAACCAAGGTATCAATCCAGTAGGAGCCCATGATCAGGTCCCTCGTACCTGGACAAAGCGATAGCTACTCACAACCAATGCGATTAGGGGTTGTCAAGCCCTTCACGGTCACTTACGAGAGTGAGATCTGATAGATATAATATTTTTGGTATTTTTGGTATAAAGATGCAAAGTAAAAAGTAAAGGCAAAGTAAAAAGCAAAGCAAGATTAAGTAATGGAGATTGATATGATGACAATAGACCCGGGGGCCATAGGTTTCACTAGTGGCTTCTCTCAAGAGCATCAGTATTCTACGGTGGGTGAACAAATTACTATTGAGCAATTGACAGAATTGAGCATAGTCATGAGAATATCTAAGCATGATCATGTATATAGACATCACGTCTGTGACAAGTAGATCGAAACGATTCTGCATCTACTACTATTACTCCACTCATCGACCGCTATCCAACATGCATCTAGAGTATTAAGTTAAAAACAGAGTAACGCCTTAATCAAGATGACATGATGTAGAGAGATAAATTCATGCAATATGAAATAAACCCCATCTTGTTATCCTCGATGGCAACGATACAATACGTGCCTTGCTTCCCCTTCTGTCACTGGGTAAGGACACCGCAAGATCGAACCCAAATCTAAGCACTTCTCCCATGGCAAGAACTACCAATCTAGTTGGCCAAACCAAACTGATAATTCGAAGAGACTTGCAAAGATAACCAATCATACATAAAAGAATTCAGAGAAGATTCAAATATTATTCATAGATAGACTTGATCATAAATCCACAATTCATCGGTCTCAACAAACACACCGCAAAAAGAAGATTACATCGAATAGATCTCCACAAGAGGGGGAGAACTTTGTATTGAGATTCAAAGAGAGAGAAGAAGCCATCTAGCTACTAACTATGGACCCAAAGGTCTGAGGTAAACTACTCACACTTCAACGGAGAGGCTATGATCATGTAGAAGCCCTCCATGATGACGGACCTCTTCCGGCGGAGCTCCGGAATAGGCCCCAAGATGGGATCTCGTGGATACAGAAAGTTGCGGCGGTGGAATTAGGTTTTTGGCTCCTGTTCTAATAGTTTGGGGGTACGTGTGTATATATAGGAGGAAGAAGTACGTCAGTGGAGCACCGAGGGGCCCACGAGGCAGGTGGCGCGCCCTAGGGGGGCGCCCCCCCACCCTCGTGACTGCCTCTCTGATGCGTTGGCGTAGGGTCCAGGTCTCCTGGATCATGTTCGGTGAGAAAATCACGTTCCCGAAGGTTTTATTCCGTTTGGACTCCGTTTGATATTCTGTTTCTTCCAAACACTGAAATAGGCAAAACACAATAATTCTGGGCTGGGCCTCCGGTTAATAGGTTAGTCCCAAAAATAATATAAAAGTGGAAAATAAAGCCCAATATAGTCCAAAACAGTAGATAATACAGCATGGAGCAATCAAAAATTATAGATACGTTGGAGACGTATCAGGCATCCCTAAGCTTAATTCCTACTCGTCCTCGAGTAGGTAAATGATAAAAAGAGAATTTTTGATGCGGAGTGCTACTTGGCATAATTTCAATGCAAATCTTCTTAATTGTGATATGAATATTCAGATTCGAAAGATTCAAGACAAAAGTTTATATTGACATAAAAATAATAATACTTCAAGCATACTAACAAAGCAATTATGTCTTCTCAAAATAACATGGCCAAAGAAAGTTATCCCTACAAAATCATATAGTCTGGCTATGCTCTATCTTCACCACACAAAGTATTTTAATCATGCACAACCGCGATCACAAGCCAAGCAATTGTTTCATACTCTAACTTTTTCAAAACTTTTTCAATCTTCACTCAATACATGAGCGTGAGTCATGGATATAGCACTATAGGTGGAATAGAATGCTGGTTGTGGAGAAGAAAAAAGGAGAAGATAGTTCTCACATCAACTAGGCGTATCAACGGGCTACGGAGATGCCCATCAACAGATATCAATGTGAGTGAGTACTGAGTAGGGATTGCCATGCAACGGATGCACTAGAGCTATAAGTATATGAAAGCTCATCAAAAGAAACTAAGTGGGTGTGCATCCAACTTGCTTGATCATGAAGACCTAGGGCATTTTGAGGAAGCCCATCATTGGAATATACAAGCCCAGTTCTATAATGTAAAATTCCCACTAGTATATGAAAGTGATAACATGAGAGACTCTCTATTATGAAGATCATGGTGCTACTTTGAAGCACAAGTGTGGTAAAAGGACAGTAACATTGTCCCTTCTCTCTTTTTCTCTGATTTTTTAATTTATTTTATTATTATTATTATTTGGGCCTTTTCTCTTTTTTTATGGCCTCTTTTCTTTCTCTTTTTTTGGGCTTCTTTGGCCTCTTTTATTTATGTTTCGTCCGGAGTCTCATCCCAACTTGTGGGGGAATCATAGTCTCCATCATCCTTTCCTCACTGGGACAATGCTCTAATAATGATGATCATCACACTTTTATTTTTCTTACAACTCAACAATTACAACTCGGTACTTAGAACAAAATATGACCCTATATGAATGCCTCCGGCGGTGTACCGAGATATGCAATATGACAATGATGAATGTGTCATGAACGGAACGGTGGAAAGTTGCATGGCAATATATCTCGGAATGGCTATGGAAATGCCATAATAGGTAGGTATGGTGGCTGTTTTGAGGAAGGTATATGGTAGGTGTATGATACCGGCGAAAAGTGCGCGGTATTAGAGAGGAGCAAAGGTGGAAGGGTGAGAGTGCGTATAATCCATGGACTCAACATTAGTCATAAAGAACTCATATACTTATTGCAAAAATCTAGAAGTTATCAAAGCAAAGTATTATGCGCATGCTCCTAGGGGGATAGATTGGTAGGAAAAGACCATCGCTCGTCCCCGACAGCCACTCATAAGCAAGACAATCAATAAATAAATCATGCTCTGACTTCATCACATAACGGTTCACCATACGCGCATGCTACGGGAATCACAAACTTTAACACAAGTATTCTTTAAATTCACAACTACTCAACTAGCATGACTTTAATATTATCACCTCCATATCTCAAAACAATTATCATGCTTCAATCTTTTCTTAGTATTCAACACAGTCACAAGAAAGTTTCACAAATCTTGAATACCAAGCATATTATTATTAAGTAAATTACCATGCTATTAAGAGACTCTCAAAATAATTTAAGTGAAGCATGAGAGATCACTAGTTTCTTTAAAACAAATCCACCACCGTGCTCTAAAAGATCTAAGTGAAGCACATAGAGCAAAATTATAACGCTCAAAAGATATAAGTGAAGCACATAGAGCAAAATTATCTAGCTCAAAAGATATAAGTGAAGCACATAGAGCAAAACTACTTAGCTCAAAAGATATAAGTGAAGCACATAGAGCAAAACTACTTAGCTCAAAAGATATAAGTGAAGCACATAGAGGATTCTATCAAATTTAATTCATGTATGGCTCTCTCAAAAGGTGTGTACATCAAGGATGGTTGTGGCATACTAAGACACAAAGACACAAATAATACAAGACGCTCCAAGCCAAACACATATCATGTTGGTGAATAAAAATATAGCTCCAAGTAAATTACCGATGGAAGTGGACGAAAGAGGGGATGCCTTCCGGGGCATCCCCAAGCTTTGACTTCTTGGTGTCCTTGGATTATCTTGGGGGTGCCATGGTCATCCCCAAGCTTAGGCTCTTGCCACTCCTTGTTCCATGATCCATCAAAAGAATTCACCCAAAACTTGAAAACTTCACAACACAAAACTCAAAATAGAAAACTCGTGAGCTCCGTTAGCGAAAGAAAACAAAAGACCACTTCAAGGTACTGTAATGAACTCATTATTTATTTATGTTGGTGTCAAACCTACTGTATTCCAACTTCTCTATGGATTATAAACTATTTTACTAGCCATAGATTCATCAAAATAAGCAAACAACACACGAAAAATAGAATCTGGCAAAAACAGAACAGTCTGTAGTAATCTGTAGCTAGCGCAAGATCTGGAACCCCAAAATGTCACATCCCTAGCTTCTGGTGCTGCCTGGTGTTTGCATCATGTTTAAATTTTGAAACTTGAACTGAGGGAAATTGGAAGCCTCAAAACCCTAAATAAAAGAAGGGCAAAAACCCTAAAAATCTCATTCATTGTTCCAAAATGCTCTTCTTAAATGTTTGATAATTTTTGGCAAGGGTTCTGGTCCCAACCAAAATATTGAACATTTTTAAGGATTTATTTTTGGGACTCTGAATTTAATTCATTAGCTATTTGAATTTGAATTATATTCATATAATTAGAATATAATTTCAAATATCCCTGAAATATTTTATGAGCTTTTGGAAAAGTCAATCTAGCAAAATAAAAATATTAAGAGGAGCTTTTGGCATTGTTTGAATTATTATTTTTAAATTCAAAACAGTGGCAAAACGAAATTAAATAAAACAAAAGAGAAGAAAAAAATAAAACAGAGCAGAGAAAACCTTACCTGACACAGCCCACCTGGCAGCCCGCTAGCGGGCCCAGCACTGTGCTGGCCCGTTCCAGCCACCTGCTTCCTCCCGCCAGAGCAGGCAGGCAGCTGTCTGTCGGCCGCGCGCGCCGCCGTGCGCCACCTCCTGCTTCCCCGGCCCTCCTAGACGATGCCACGGAGGCACCCAGAGCCATCCCTCGTTCTCCCCTCTCCCTTTGGACCGCTCCCCCTCCGCTGGCTCTCTCTTCCCTCTCTTCCCTGTGAGCCCCGAGCGCAGCCGTCGCCGCCGTTCGCCACAGCCGCGGCCACTGGCCACCCCACGCAATCCCGACGCGCCAAGAAGCTCCGCCACGTTGTCTTCTTCATCTTCGATGAGCCACGCAAGCCGGGAGGGCCTGGAACATCGCCATCACCGTCGTCTTCCACCTCGGGCTCCGACCACCGCCGCCGTCGATTCGCCGTCTCCACCGCCTCCCCGAGCACGCCGACCTTCTCTTCGAACTCACCGTGAGCCCCTGTCCATTTCCCCTCTCTCCCCGTGCCCGTCCGCGCCTTCTAACCACCCTGGCTGTCGGAGCCGACAGTTCCTCGCCGCCGGCGATGACGCAAACGAGGCTAGAGCCACCGTAGCTAACTCCCGAGCACGGCAACATGCTCAGCACTCTTCCAGGAGCCGGGCGCGCCCACCCGTGCGACCTGCCGTGCCCCCTAGCGCCAACCCCGACCTCGCCGTGCTCCGGCCGCCGCCCCGCTCGCCGCCGTCGCCAAATCCGACCTCCCCAGCACGAACGGATGCCACGATTCGATGCGCGCTCACACCAGCTACGCGTAGAGCCCCTCAGTCGCCGTTTTGGTCGCCGGAGGAGGAATTCCGACCCCCTCCGCCGTCTCGGGCTTCACCGGCGACGAGCCGTGGACCAGGTCCGGTGGGTTTGACCCACTTTGACCACGGCGGGACCCCCCCTGTGTCCATGACAAGTGGGGCCCAGCCCTGTTAGCTAATTAGGATTAGCACTAATCGAATTAGTTAAACTAATTACCCCCTGCTGACACTGACAGTGGGCCCCGTGGCTATTAATTTGATTAGTTAGAGTTAATTAACTCTGTTAGTCACCTAAGTCACTGACCAGTGGGCCCCACTGGTCAGGTTTGACCCGGACCAGTCCCTGTTGACCTGCTGACGTCACACTGACGTCAGGCTGACGCAATAATGAATTACTGGAATTATTATAATTCAGGAAATTCCAGAAAATTGTATAAACTTCTAAAATTCATAGAAATTCAACCGTAACTCCAAATTAAATAATTTATATATGAAAAATTATCAGAAAAATTCAAGGAATCCATCTGTACCATTTTCATGCATGTTTGAACAATGTTTGTCCTCTGATTTGGACAAAACAAATAAATGGCATTTGAATAATCACATATGGAGTTTGAATTTGAATCTTGAATTCAAACCAACCCCATATAACTTGTTGCTAGATGCATTAGCCCAAAACACATTCATATTGCCATGTCATAGCATGCATCATATTGTGCATTGCATTGATCGTGTTTCCTCTGTGTTTGCCGGTGTTGTTCCCCCTCGATAGGCGTTGTACCGATGATGTGATCGTTGACACTGATGAAGACTCAATGTTATCTTCAGAAGTGCCAGGCAAGCAAAACCCCCTTGTTCATTCCGCTAAAATCCCACTCTCTCGCTCCTGCTCTCTTTTACTGCATTAGGACAACAACGACATATTTGTTACTTGCTGCGGTAGCTGAACCCCTTTATCCTTTGCATGACCTGTCATTGCCACAGTAAATAGATGAAACCCACTAGCATGAGTAGGAGTTGTTTGAGCCCTGTTGTGCCTACTCATTCATGCTTGTTTTGTCATGCCTGCTACTGCTTAGAGTTGAGTCAGGTCTGATTCATCGGGGATGAATCAGAGGCGTGTGAACATGTCCTACTGTGTGTGAGCTAAGTGTGTGAACACGATTTGGTAAAGGTAGCGGTGAGAGGCCATGTAGGAGTACATGGTGGGTTGTCTCATTGCAGCCGTCCTTAGGAACTGAGTTCTGTGTTTGTGATCCATGACCAGTTACTACCACACATTGGGTTCCGGTAACTCGACCCCTCTCGACTTATTAATCAACATGATCTCTGTCCAGGAGTTGCAACTAGTTTCTGGTGTTTGTAGCTAGTGTTAGTAGTCTACCAAGTGGCACCCGGTACAGGTGGGCTCGGGACAGACTAGGCACAGTGGCCCGGTGTACCAAGTAGCACCCGGATGGTGGGCTTGGGAACCCTGCTCACATCGTTTGGGGCCGTAAGCGACACCCCGGCCGGATCTCCTTGCGGATGGAACCCGAATAGGCGATAAACCTGGACTAGAGACTTGTTCGGTTAGTTAGGTCGTGGCCGACTCCCTCGCCCGGCTTCCGCTTGAAGGTTGCCGAGGTACATGACGTGTACAGGGCGATAAGTGGCGAAAGCGTGTGTGAAGAAGTACACCCCTGCAGGGTTATCATTATCTATTCGAATAGCCGGATTCCTCGGATATGGAAACTTGGACCCCTTGCATAGTTCATAGACAAGTGAAAGTGGATACTCTAAAATACGCAAGATAAGCGTGAGTGCTATGGATGGCGTTCTCGTAGGGAGACGAGAGCGGATCCATAGTGGTGTATTGATATGGTGAATATGTGGACTCGTGTGCGCCACCTCAAAAGAGTTACTTGCAGTCGTAGTTCAGGTTAGCCACCGAGTCAAAGCTGGCTTGCTGCAGTTAAACTCCACCATCCCCTTGTTGATAATGATGCATATGTAGTTAGATCTGATGTAAGTCTTGCTGGGTACATTTGTACTCACGTTGCTTAATTTATGTTTTTGCAGAGAGACTTCAGTCTCACTAGTAGTTCCACGTGGACTTCGACGTTTAGCTTGTTACCTCAGCTACGATCTTGTGCCCTCGGCAGGATCTGGTAGATAGTCAGGCTTCTCAGCCTTTTTCATTTATAGTTGTCTGTAATCAGACATGTTAAGCTTCCGCTTGTGCTTTGACTTGTATGCTCTGATTGTTGGGTCATGAGACCCATGTTTGTATTATCTCGCTCCTCGGAGCCTATTGAATAAATACTTGAGTTGTAGAGTCATGTTGTGATGCCATGTTGTATTTGCACATATCGAGCATATTGTGTGTATGTTATTGAAATGCTTGGTATGTGTGGGATCTGACTATCTAGTTGTTTATCCTTAGTAGCCTCTCTTACCGGGAAATGTCTCCTAGTGTTTCCACTGAGCCATGGTAGCTTGCTACTGCTCCGGAACACTTAGGCTGGCCGGCATGTGTCCTTCTTCGTTCCTGTGTCTGTCCTTTCGGGGAAATGTCACGCGATGAATACCGGAGTCCTGTTAGCCCGCTACAGCCCGGTTCACTGGAGTCCTGCTAGCCCAGTGCTACAGCCTGGATTCACTCGCTGATGATCGACACGTTCGATGTTGGGTCATGGATGCCTGTCCTTGTAAGTTTGTGCCACTTTGGGTTTACGACTAGCCATGTCAGCCCGGATTCTTTGTCATATGGATGCTAGCGACACTATCATATACGTGAGCCAAAAGGCGCAAACGGTCCCGGGCCAGGTAAGGTGGCACCCGTGGGAATACCGTGCGTGAGGCCGCAAAGTGATATGATGTGTTACATGCTAGATCGGTGTGACTTAGGATCGGGGTCCTGACAGCGTTGGTATCAGAGCTTGACTGCCTGTAGGATTACCAAGCCAAACTGGTCGAAGTTGTGTCTAGAAATGCTTTAGTTATGTAAGGGAATTGATTGTGGGATGGAACGTAAGGCTCTTTTTACTCCTTATACCTTATGCCCTTCTGATCTGAGTCATCTTATCTTTCCTACGGGGATTAAGAACTAGGCTATCTCTTCTTTCTATCAGGATCACGTGTTACTAATCTGTAGACTTATAAGATTGTTGGATTTAAGCTTGAGTTCAGTTCCTACTACTTCCGTATGTTAATTGTTGATCTCGAAACCTTGATATTGTGCTTCTGAGTGGTTATGCCACCATTTTTGAGAATGTCTCAAATCTTTTCTGAGCATTTACAGTCGTTATGCTGTCCGAGTCATCCCAGGTTTCTAAATAGTCTAATGCATTTGCAAAATCCTTTCCCTCTAGTTTCGATGTTCCTTTATGCCAGCTCAATCACACTAATTTTTGAGTTGAGGTATTCTATTGCCTTGACATTTATGTTGGAGTTATTATTATGACCCTAGGTGTCTCAGGGGATCATCTAGTGGTCTAGCCATGATTTGTGTCCTAGTGTGATGATTCTAGCCTTTATTCTCGAGAGCATCTCGTGATGCCACTTAGTAGTAGGTATTCTAGTCCTGGGTTCTGAACCCGAGATTCACTCTACTTACTTCATGTTGATAGTAATTGCTAGCTCCCTTAGGTTATTAGTAACCTTTGCGATAGCCCTCGAAGTTCGTGGTATTTCCTTCTTCCAAATACTATGAACCATTTTATGGCAGAAGTTCCTCGTTGAACTGAACGATCACAACCAGAGTGCTCTTGATGAGTTCTCCATTATATATTGTGGCTCTGCCAGTTCTACCTTTCTGCATGGGTTATCCGGAAGAAATATGTTGAACTTCGTTCGACATGCTAAACCATGCATCCACAACTCAGAAAATCGTATGTTCCTTTGACTTGTCCCTCTTTAGTTGTCTTCTGACCCTCGTCTATCAATTGATAGTCAAGATTATGTGTGCATTCGTTCATCGATGCCTATTACTCTTGTGGTCTGTCAAGCCATTCTATTCCGGAATGACTAGGAGAAACAAACTCCAGTACCTCATCCATATCTAGGATTGGGTCAAAGCAATTGTGCTCCGCAGATCAAAATGCCAACCAGCTTTTGATTCTGTTCTACCCTGAAGTATTACCGTCTTTATGTCAGTATTTTCATGAGAATGGCACCGGCTCTTGTGAATTCTTGATGTAGTGATACTTCTCGCCATCATTATTCATCCCTCGGTTCCGTGTTGTCGCAACCAGAATGCCGACAAGTGAATCGTGATGTGTGAAATCTATAATCCTAGCAACCCCGTTGCTTGGTGGTTAAAGGACAATATTCTCATTCTTAGCATGTTAGTTTTTGAATCATCATTCTAAGACTGATTGTGCTACCTACTCCTTATTTCGGTGCACCCTTCGATTGATGAGTTAGGATTTTGTCAAGTCCTCGCTCATTTGATCATATCGTCTTGCCCTCAAAAGCGAGATTGTTCTCGAGCTTAGTAACATACCGGTGGTTCATGATTTTCCGAATATTTTCTCAGAAGTATTACCAGGTTGTCCCTTGACTGTTATGTTGAGCTCGTGATCAAGTTGGTTTATCCCTGTAAACCACCCCTTCTCCAAGAATCCGTGTTGGATACCCTGAGCTAGTTGGATAAGCTAAACAACAACTTGGAGAGTTGGAAGATAAAAGCTTGTCCGATTTAGTTCATTTTAAGGGATATCTTGTGTGTGTGTGTGTGTTGAAGATAAATGATATCCTTATTGGTTGATCCTCGTGATCAATTGTTGGATCTATTATCTTACCTAAACCTTTGATTTGGAGTATGGGCTATCGTCAAATCAAATCAGAACCAACGATATTCGTAATGTTGTCTTACTCGTGGTTTTCCTCGAGCATACACCATTATATTCTTTGGTCTGACCAATGCTATCACCGTGTTCACTTAACTGTGGAATTCCACTAATATGGGAACCTGGATGAATTGTTGTTGAGCCCATTGACAACATCCTTATCTCCTCCATGATTTTGTTGAACATTAAGCTAGTGTTGGAAACTTGTGTAAGCTTTATCTTCATGACTCGTTCGTGAAGCATATGTTTGGACAAAAGAAGTGAGTCCCTCTAATTCATGTGCACTTGATGCAAGTTGCCGCCATGAATTTGAGAAGGCTTGTTTTACCTCCTTTGGAATCGTCCCAAGTCAGTCATGCACGTGCGAAGAATTCTGTGGTCTGTTAGACTGATCATCTTCATTCCATATGTATATCCTAGCACACCAAGCCACTGATTGACTTGTTCAAGGAAAAGAAGTCTATGCTTGGGATCTAATCCATGGACTTGCGTAAAGACTTCGATATCCTCGATGATGGTTCCCAACCAGAACTCGGTAGTGTTTTATTATAAGACTACCATGTGGTCATGCTTGTCTGGAACAGCGTGTTCACACGTGCGTAGCAGAACCAGCTCATGCTTTGGAGCTTGCTATCGTAGTTCATTTTCGAGAATCTCGCAACGTCATCTCGTCGATTTGTGTTGCAAACTTTCATTTTTCTTCCTAGGCTCGATGAGTCTCGATATCCTGACACCAACCAGATCTGAATCTCAGGCAGATATGATGGTTGGAACATTTCCCAAGAACTATAATACTGGTCCCTCGATAACCGGTAAAGTGGATGTCGTGGCCAACACACCCAGCCGGAAGACCTATTATTGTAGTATCTTGATTGAAGAAGCTGGCCACCTTCCCATAAGGACTTCGTAGGATTTACTCCCTAGTTGTGCCTTATGATTTTTGTGCTCCCGAAGTCCGACCTCTACTTGATGTTCTAGATACCAGACCATTTCTATGAATGGGTTACACTAGCACATCAAGGAGAACATTAGAAGCGGAGTGCTAAATGTCTCTCGGTCGATCATCCAGATTTTGTTTCCTTGGCCTCGCTAAGGTGAAATCTGAGAAAGTGTTATCTTCCTTTGCATCCGCATCATCCATCATCATTCATCATGGTAGTAAGTTGTGTTTCCAGGATCCTTGACACGGATGTTGGTAAAACCTTGATGATTATGGAAATGCTCAAGTTCTTGAGAGCACGCACAAGCACTAGGTATTATCGCCGGCACTAACTGGGATTGCTCCTAGTCTCTTCGGTTATGCTATAACCTTCAAACAGTGAATTCACTCTCTATTGTTGGGTTCTTCCCCAGTTACCAGAATCATTCCCAGCATTTGCATTCTGTTCCCAGCTTGCACCGCCATTGTGCCATTCTACCATGGGTCTCTTCCATTTCCGGTGGTAAGCAAAATCATCCATTACGTTGTCTTCAACAAGGTAATCCACATCATCCAAGTCCGAGTATGCTATTCTACCGACCCCCGCCAATCGATTGTTGTGATTTGCCTTAGGCTGATATAGAGAGTCTCAATGATCTCTATATCAAAGGTAATTCTTTTTGCCACTTAAGGTAATAATCTATGAATCACCCTCCTCCAGGATGTTTCGTCGTGGTATCATGGCAACTCAACTCCTCGCTACGTTGACAATCGTTTACCACCCTCTTAAGTGTGGAATTGTTGTCTACCTAGCGAACCACCGTCATCCGCTTTACTCCATTCCTATGGATGTGTGCTTCGTCTCTCAGCTCGAGAGATGTTGCTATGTCTCATTCCGTGGGTTAATCCTGAGTGTTCGACCTTCGAGAAGAACAATTCTTTTAGGGTTTTTCCTTTCCTCTCGTTGTCATGTTAGTTGGAGTTCTCAGAGCAAGACTTCGAGACAATGATGGTGATCGAATCAACATTCATTTGAAGTGCAACCTGGATCGTGAAGATTATACTAGTTTGCGTTTCCCCTTCATCTTACCCTACGCTTGAATCTCGAGATGAGATTCTTGTTTAGTGGGGGTGAGTTGTCACATCCCTAGCTTCTGGTGCTGCCTGGTGTTTGCATCATGTTTAAATTTTGAAACTTGAACTGAGGGAAATTGGAAGCCTCAAAACCCTAAATAAAAGAAGGGCAAAAACCCTAAAAATCTCATTCATTGTTCCAAAATGCTCTTCTTAAATGTTTGATAATTTTTGGCAAGGGTTCTGGTCCCAACCAAAATATTGAACATTTTTAAGGATTTATTTTTGGGACTTTGAATTTAATTCATTAGCTATTTGAATTTGAATTATATTCATATAATTAGAATATAATTTCAAATATCCCTGAAATATTTTATGAGCTTTTGGAAAAGTCCATCTAGCAAAATAAAAATATTCAGAGGAGCTTTTGGCATTGTTTGAATTATTTTTTTTAAATTCAAAACAGTGGCAAAACGAAATGAAATAAAACAAAACAGAAGAAAAAAATAAAATAGAGCAGAGAAAACCTTACCTGACGCAGCCCACCTGGCAGCCCGCTGGCCGGCCCAGCACTGTGCTGGCCCGTGCCAGCCACCTGCTTCCTCCCGCCAGAGCAGGCAGGCAGCTGCCTGTCGGCCGCGCGCGCCGCCGTGCGCCACCTCCTGCTTCCCCGGCCCTCCTAGACGATGCCACGGAGGCACCCAGAGCCTTCCCTCGTTCTCCCCTCTGCCTCTGGACCGCTCCCCCTCCGCTGGCTCTCTCTTCCCTCTCTTCCCTGTGAGCCCCGAGCGCAGCCGTCGCCGCCGTTCGCCATAGCCGCGGCCACTGGCCACCCCACGCAATCCCGACGCGCCCAGAAGCTCCGCCGCGTTGTCTTCTTCATCTTCGATGAGCCACGCAAGCCGGGAGGGCCTGGAACATCGCCATCGCCGTCGTCTTCCACCTCGCGCTCCGACCACCGCCGCCGTCGATTCGCCGTCTCCACCGCCTCCCCGAGCACGCCGACCTTCTCTTCGAACTCACCGTGAGCCCCTGTCCATTTCCCCTCTGTCCCCGTGCCCGTCCGCGCCTTCTAACCACCCTGGCTGTCGGAGCCGACAGTTCCTCGCCGCCGGCGATGACGCAGACGAGGCTAGAGCCACCGTAGCTAACTCCCGAGCACGGCAACGTGCTCAGCACTCTTCCAGGAGCCGGGCGCGCCCACCCGTGCGACCTGCCGTGCCCCCTAGCGCCAACCCCGACCTCGCCGTGCTCCGGCCGCCGCCCCGCTCGCCGCCGTCGCCAAATCCGACCTCCCCAGCACGAACGGATGCCACGATTTGATGCGCGCTCACACCAGCTACGCGTAGAGCCCCTCAGTCGCCGTTTTGGTCGCCGGAGGAGGAATTCCGACCCCCTCCGCCGTCTCGGGCTTCACCGGCGACGAGCCGTGGACCAGGTCCGGTGGGTTTGACCCACTTTGACCATGGCGGGACCCCCCCTGTGTCCATGACAAGTGGGGCCCAGCCCTGTTAGCTAATTAGGATTAGCACTAATCGAATTAGTTAAACTAATTACCCCCTGCTGACACTGACAGTGGGCCCCATGGCTATTAATTTGATTAGTTAGAGTTAATTAACTCTGTTAGTCACCTAAGTCACTGACCAGTGGGCCCCACTGGTCAGGTTTGACCCGGACCAGTCCCTGTTGACCTGCTGACGTCACACTGACGTCAGGCTGACGCAATAATGAATTACTGGAATTATTATAATTCAGGAAATTCCAGAAAATTGTATAAACTTCTAAAATTCATAGAAATTCAACCGTAACTCCAAATTAAATAATTTATATATGAAAAATTATCAGAAAAATTCAAGGAATCCATCTGTACCATTTTCATGCATGTTTGAACAATGTTTGTCCTCTGATTTGGACAAAACAAATAAATGGCATTTGAATAATCACATATGGAGTTTGAATTTGAATCTTGAATTCAAACCAACCCCATATAACTTGTTGCTAGATGCATTAGCCCAAAACACATTCATATTGCCATGTCATAGCATGCATCATATTGTGCATTGCATTGATCGTGTTTCCTCTGTGTTTGCCGGTGTTGTTCCCCCTCGATAGGCATTGTACCGATGATGTGATCGTTGACACTGATGAAGACTCAATGTTATCTTCAGAAGTGCCAGGCAAGCAAAACCCCCTTGTTCATTCCGCTAAAATCCCACTCTCTCACTCCTGCTCTCTTTTACTGCATTAGGACAACAACGACATATTTGTTACTTGCTGCGGTAGCTGAACCCCTTTATCCTTTGCATGACCTGTCATTGCCACAGTAAATAGATGAAACCCACTAGCATGAGTAGGAGTTGTTTGAGCCCTGTTGTGCCTACTCATTCATGCTTGTTTTGTCATGCCTGCTACTGCTTAGAGTTGAGTCAGGTCTGATTCATCGGGGATGAATCAGAGGCGTGTGAACATGTCCTACTGTGTGTGAGCTAAGTGTGTGAACACGATTTGGTAAAGGTAGCGGTGAGAGGCCATGTAGGAGTACATGGCGGGTTGTCTCATTGCAGCCGTCCTTAGGAACTGAGTTCTGTGTTTGTGATCCATGACCAGTTACTACCACACATTGGGTTCCGGTAACTCGACCCCTCTCGACTTATTAATCAACATGATCTCTGTCCAGGAGTTGCAACTAGTTTCTGGTGTTTGTAGCTAGTGTTAGTAGTCTACCAAGTGGCACCCGGTACAGGTGGGCTCGGGACAGACTAGGCACAGTGGCCCGGTGTACCAAGTAGCACCCGGATGGTGGGCTTGGGAACCCTGCTCACATCGTTTGGGGCCGTAAGCGACACCCCGGCCGGATCTCCTTGCGGATGGAACCCGAATAGGCGATAAACCTGGACTAGAGACTTGTTCGGTTAGTTAGGTCGTGGCCGACTCCCTCGCCCGGCTTCCGCTTGAAGGTTGCCGAGGTACATGACGTGTACAGGGCGATAAGTGGCGAAAGCGTGTGTGAAGAAGTACACCCCTGCAGGGTTATCATTATCTATTCGAATAGCCGGATTCCTCGGATATGGAAACTTGGACCCCTTGCATAGTTCATAGACAAGTGAAAGTGGATACTCTAAAATACGCAAGATAAGCGTGAGTGCTATGGATGGCGTTCTCGTAGGGAGACGAGAGCGGATCCATAGTGGTGTATTGATATGGTGAATATGTGGACTCGTGTGCGCCACCTCAAAAGAGTTACTTGCAGTCGTAGTTCAGGTTAGCCACCGAGTCAAAGCTGGCTTGCTGCAGTTAAACTCCACCATCCCCTTGTTGATAATGATGCATATGTAGTTAGATCTGATGTAAGTCTTGCTGGGTACATTTGTACTCACGTTGCTTAATTTATGTTTTTGCAGAGAGACTTCAGTCTCACTAGTAGTTCCACGTGGACTTCGACGTTTAGCTTGTTACCTCAGCTACGATCTTGTGCCCTCGGCAGGATCTGGTAGATAGTCAGGCTTCTCAGCCTTTTTCATTTATAGTTGTCTGTAATCAGACATGTTAAGCTTCCGCTTGTGCTTTGACTTGTATGCTCTGATTTTTGGGTCATGAGACCCATGTTTGTATTATCTCGCTCCTCGGAGCCTATTGAATAATTACTTGAGTTGTAGAGTCATGTTGTGATGCCATGTTGTATTTGCACATATCGAGCATATTGTGTGTATGTTATTGAAATGCTTGGTATGTGTGGGATCTGACTATCTAGTTGTTTATCCTTAGTAGCCTCTCTTACCAGGAAATGTCTCCTAGTGTTTCCACTGAGCCATGGTAGCTTGCTACTGCTCCGGAACACTTAGGCTGGCCGGCATGTGTCCTTCTTCGTTCCTGTGTCTGTCCTTTCGGGGAAATGTCACGCGATGAATACCGGAGTCCTGTTAGCCCGCTACAGCCCGGTTCACCGGAGTCCTGCTAGCCCAGTGCTACAGCCTGGATTCACTCGCTGATGACCGACACGTTCGATGCTGGGTCATGGATGCCTGTCCCCGTAAGTTTGTGCCACTTTGGGTTTACGACTAGCCATGTCAGCCCGGATTCTTTGTCATATGGATGCTAGCGACACTATCATATACGTGAGCCAAAAGGCGCAAACGGTCCCGGGCCAGGTAAGGTGGCACCCATGGGAATACCGTGCGTGAGGCCGCAAAGTGATATGATGTGTTACATGCTAGATCAGTGTGACTTAGGATCGGGGTCCTGACACAAAAATTCTAAAATAAATTGCTGGACGTGAGGAATTTATCTAATAATCATCTTCAAAAAGAATTAACTAAATATCACTCTCCAAATAAAAATGACAGCAGTTCTTGTCAGCGCTAATGTTTCTGTTTTTTACAGCAAGTTCAACAAGACTTTCCCCAAGTCTTCCCAAAGGTTCTACTTGGCACAAACACTAATTAAACACAAAAAACACAACCAAAACAGAGGCTAAATAATTTATTTATTACTAAGCAGGAGCAAAAATCAAGGAATAAAATTAAATTGGGTTGCCTCCCAACAAGTGCTATCATTTAACGCCCCTAGCTAGGCATAAAAGCGAGGATAGATCTAGGTATTACCATCTTTGGTAGGCAATCCATAAGTGACTCTCATGATAGTTTCATATGGTAATTTTATTTTCTTTCTAGGAAAGTGTTCCATGCCATTTTTTAATGGAAATTGAAATCTAATATTCCCTTCCTTCATATCATTAATCGCACCAACCGTTCTAAGGAAAGGTCTACCAAGAATAATAGGGCAAGAAGGATTGCAATCTATATCAAGAACAATGAAATCTACAGGCACATAATTCCTATTTGCAACAATAAGAACATCATTAATCCTTCCCATAGGTTTCTTAATAGTGGAATCCACAAGATGCAAGTTTAGAGAGCAATCATCAAAATTACGGAAATCTAGTAAATCACACAAAGTCTTGGGAATAGTAGAGACACTAGCACCCAAATCACACAAAGCATAAAACTCATGATTTATAATTTTAATTTTAATAGTTGGTTCCCACTCATCATAGAGTTTTCTAGGGATAGAAACTTTCAACTCAAGTTTTTCTTCATAAGATTGTATCAAGGCATCAACAATATGTTCGGTGAAGGCTTTATGTTGACTATAAGCATGTGGAGAATTTAGCACCGATTGCAACACGGAAATACAATCAATTAAAGAGCAACTTTCATAATTAAATTCCTTGAAATCCAATATAGTGGGTTTAGCAACATCTAGATTTTTATTTCTTTCAATCCCACTTTCATCAATTTCATCATTAAGATCTAAATACTCCGAATTTTTAGAACACCTTCTAGGTAAAGGAGGATAATATTCAGTTTCATCAAGATTCATATGGCAAAACAAAGATTTAATAGGAGACACATAAATAAATTTTAGATCTTCATCTTGATTTTCATAGGTATTGGAAGAACACGCTTTAATAAAGGCATCTTTGGAAGCACGCATCCTAGCGGTTCTTTCCTTGCTCTCATCAATGGAAATTCTCATGGCTTTGAGAGACTCATTGATATCATGCTTTGGAGGAATAGATCTAAGCTTTAAAGAATCAATCTCAAGAGAAATTCTATCAACATTTCTAGCCAAATCATCAACTTTAAGCAATTTCTCCTCAAGCAAAGCATTAAAATTCTTTTGTGAATTCATAAACTCTTTAACACTAGTCTCAAATTCAGAGGGCATCTTGTTATAATTTCCATAAGAGTTGTTGTAGGAATTCCCATAATTATTAGAAGGATTACTAGGGTATGGCCTAGGATTAAAATTCCCTCTATAAGCGTTGTTACCAAAATTATTCCTACCAACAAAATTCACATCCATAGATTCATTGTTATTCTCAATCAAATTAGGATCAGAAGAAACACTCTTAGTAGCAAATAATTTCATAAGTTCATCCATCTTTCCACTTAACACATTGATTTCTTCTATCACATGCACTTTTTTACTAGAAGATCTTTCAGTATGCCATTGAGAATAATTAACCATAATATTATCTAGGAGTTTAGTAGCATCTCCTAAAGTGATTTCCATAAAAGTGCCTCCCGCGGCCGAATCTAAAAGATTTCTAGAAGCAAAATTCAATCCAGCATAAAAAATTTGTATGATCACCCACAAATTCAAACCATGAGTAGGGCAATTACGGATCATTAATTTCATTCTCTCCCAAGCTTGTGCAACATGTTCATGATCAAGCTGTTTAAAGTTCATAATATCGTTTCTAAGAGAGATGATCTTAGCGGGAGGAAAATACTTAGAGATAAAAGCATCTATGCACTGGTTCCATGAATCAATACTATTCTTAGGCAAAGACTAAAACCAAGCTTTAGCACGATCTCTAAGAGAAAAAGGAAATAGCTTCAATTTAATGACATCCTTATTGACATCTTTTTTCTTTTGCATATCACATAAATCAACGAAGCTATTCAGATGAGTAGCAGCGTCTTCACTAGGAAGGCCGGCAAATTGATCTTTCATAACAAGATTCAACAAAGCAGTATTAATTTCACAAGATTCAGCATCGGTAAGAGGAGCAATTGGAGTGCTAAGGAAATCATTATTATTGGTATTGGTGAAGTCACACAATTTAGTAATATCTTGAGCCATCGTGACAAACAAGCAATCTAACACACGGGCAAACAAAAAGCAAACGGGCAAAAAGAGGCAAATAGAGAGGGGGGATAGAGAGAGAGAGAGGGCGAATAAAATGGCAAGGGTGAATTGGGGGGAGAGGAAAACGAGAGGCAAATGGCAAATAATGTAATGCGAGAGATAGGGATTGTGATGGGTACTTGGTATGTTGTCTTTTTGCATAGACTCCCCGACAACGGCGCTAGAAACCCTTCTTGCTACGTCTTGAGCTTGCGTTGGTTTTCCCCGAAGAGGAAGGGATGATGCAGCAGAGTAGCGTAAGTATTTCCCTCAGTTTTTGAGAACCAAGGTATCAATCCAGTAGGAGCCCACGCTCAAGTCCCTCGTACCTGCACAAAGCGATAGCTACTCGCAACCAACACGATTAGGGGTTGTCAAGCCCTTCACGGTCACTTACGAGAGTGGGATCTGATAGATATAATATTTTTGGTATTTTTGGTATAAAGATGCAAAGTAAAAAGTAAAGGCAAAGTAAAAAAGCAAAGCAAGATTAAAGTAATGGAGATTGATATGATGAGAATAGACCCGGGGGGCATAGGTTTCACTAGTGGCATCTCTCAAGAGCATAAGTATTCTATGGTGGGTGAACAAATTACTGTTGAGCAATTGACAGAATTGAGCATAGTTATGAGAATATCTAGGCATGATCATGTATATAGGCATCACGTCCGTGACAAGTAGATCGAAACGATTCTGCATCTACTACTATTACTCCACTCATCGACTGCTATCCAGCATGCATCTAGAGTATTAAGTTAAAAACAGAGTAACGCCTTAAGCAAGATGACATGATCTAGAGAGATAAATTCATGCAATATGAAATAAACCCCATCTTGTTATCCTCGATGGCAATGATACAATACGTGCCTTGCTGCCCCTTCTGTCACTGGGTAAGGACACCGCAAGATCGAACCCAAAGCTAAGCACTTCTCCCATGGCAAGAACTACCAATCTAGTTGGCCAAACCAAACGGACAATTCGAAGAGACTTGCAAAGATAACCAATCATATATAAAAGAATTCGGAGAAGATCAAAATATTATTCATAGATAGACTTGATCATAAACCCACAATTCATCGATCTCAACAAACACACCGCAAAAAGAAGATTACATCGAATAGATCTCCACAAGAGAGGGGGAGAACTTTGTATTGAGATTCAAAGAGAGAGAAGAAGCCATCTAGCTACTAACTATGGACCCGAAGGTCTGAGGTAAACTACTCACACTTCATCGGATAGGCTATGATGATGTAGAAGCCCTCTTCCGGCGGAGCTCCGGAACAGGCCCCGAGATGGGATCTCGTGGATACAGAAAGTTGTGGCGGTGGAATTAGGTTTTTGGCTCCTATTCTGATAGTTTGGGGGTACGTGTGTATATATAGGAGGAAGAAGTACGTCGATGGAGCACCCAGGGGCCCACGAGGCAGGGGGCGCGCCCTTGGGGGGGGGCCCACCCTCGTGACCGCCTCTCTGATGCCTTGGCGTAGGGTCCAAGTCTCCTGGATCACGTTCGGTGAGAAAATCACGTTCCCGAAGTTTTTATTCCGTTTGCACTCCGTTTGATATTCTGTTTCTCCGAAACACTGAAATAGGCAAAAAACAGCAATTCTGGGCTGGGCCTCCAGTTAATAGGTTAGTCCCAAAAATAATATAAAAGTGGAAAATAAAGCCCAATATAGTCCAAAACAGTAGATAATATAGCATGGAGCAATCAAAAATTATAGATATGTTGGAGACGTATCACCCCACTGCCCGAAGATCCAGCAAAGACTCTCTTAACGGAGATGCTGGTTTTGGCGCCCTATGAGGCGCCGGAGAAGATGGCCAAGAAGAAGGCCGCGGGGACCAGGAAAGGTCTCCGGCGCAAGGTTGTATCGGGCTCATCGTCCGAAAACACCGAGGCACACTCCTCCCACGAAAACGAGGAGGCGGAAGAGGAAAGTTCTCCCCCCAACCGGCGGGGGGGGGGACAAGAAAAGGAAGGCCGCCCCATCTGGGGAGGCCGAAAGGTCCAAGAAGGGAAGAACCCTCCTTCCGGACCACTCCACAACAGCCGCTTACAGCGACGAGGAGTGGTTGCCCTGGGACAAGCCCCTAGCGAAGTCGTAATTATCCGGATACTATAATAGTTCTGGTATGTTTTGTTTTATTGCTTCTTATAATGTCAAACGTGATCGTTCAGTCCATCCAAAGCACACATCGACGTATCCTCTTCGGATGAGTCTTTGGGCCAGTCGGCGATGAACAGCGATTCACTCCCGACAGCCACCTCCCCCCGGCCCACGGACGACATCGAGGTGTTGTCCCAAAAGGCACCGGACCAAGGGGAGGTAATTCTGGAGGCACCCCAAGGTGACATCCCAGATGTCGGGCACATGGGGGGTAAGACTCCCATGGGTTCTAATGACGGGGGTTGCAGCAAGTTTGGCCCCCAGCCGGATACTACGCCGGAACCTCCAGTGGTTCCGGATTCTGTCAGGCGACCCCTCGCTAAGGGGGTTGAGCCGTCTGTGCCGATGGCCTTTGTCCATCCAGAGGCATCGGACAACTTGCTGGAAGCGCTTCACGGTGCTTCCATTGACGAAGAGCACCGCACCATCATGAGTGCGGTGGTCGAGAAGGTTCGGTCCGCCAAAAGCGGATTGACCAAAGCCTGTGCTAGCCTCCTAACAGGCTTTAAGGTAAGTAATCAAATTATGAGAACATATCACAGCATAGATAGTAGCCCCTGATGCTCTGTTTGGTGTTCACAAAGAAATGCCGAACAGAGGATCAAATAACAATCACAGGAGTCTGATCAGAATATGTCTATGTGAATAAGCAGGCTTCGCTGCTGGCTGCTGCTGGCCATTGCCGATCGTACTATGGAGGTCTCTGTACTGAAGCAGGACCTTGAGCAGTCCGAGGAAGAGCTCGGCCTTACCAAGAGGCAGCTCGAAGAGAACAAAGGTAAGTGATACCCCGTCTGAATTCGGAGCTCTCTAGGAGTGTTCACAGATCTACCACGCAGCGTATCGGATGCCGCTGAGTTCTACCATGCCGAGGAAGGGAGCTCGACGGAGAAGTTGTTCTGGTCTCAATATGCTGGGATGGAACATCCGATGCCCTTGAGTGACCAGCTGAAGCAACTGGTCCAGCTTCACAAGGCGGCTGAACTGGCCATGAAGGGTCTCATAGTCCG
This sequence comes from Triticum dicoccoides, assembly GCF_002162155.2. Lineage (NCBI taxonomy): Eukaryota > Viridiplantae > Streptophyta > Magnoliopsida > Poales > Poaceae > Triticum > Triticum dicoccoides. Next base: position 393,292,569 of record NC_041390.1, on the reverse strand, counting down.
GATGTAGCCTGGCGAGCCCCTGCCTGGCAGCTACTTCGGCCTGGTAAAGCGGCTTGTGAATGCCTGCCCACAGTTTGAAGTCATAAAGCGGTCCGTCTGCATTGAAGGTGCGCACAGAGCCTTTGCCCGTGCAAAAGTGCACTGGGCGAAGATGGATGCCGAAAAGCTGGTGAAGGTGGGGCCACCGGAGGGCAAGGAGCATCGCCACCCCGAAAAGTATTATGATAGTGTCCTGAAGGGTGCCCGCCTTGTGGCGGAGGAATGTGCTAAGGATGTAATATTTGAATGAATGTACGCATGTGATCCTATAATATGAAAATGAGTTCATGTGCGCTATATAACGCTTGTCAATTTAAAATATTACCTTCTGTGCGGCTGTTTATAAAATCTGAGAGTTGGCTAGTCGTCGGCTTCTGCCCCCATGTAACTAGTACTAAGGTGTTCAGGATAAATCTTAAACACTCTTTATCCAAAAAAATTGGTCCTTTAAGGAGGTGTTTAGCGCAGTGAACAAGGCAATCGGACTATACAACTTTATCACTCTCACTTAGCCATAGAAGTCTACAATTTTAAATTTTAGTGAAGCCCCTAGTATTCGTAAGGCCGAACTTGGGGCACTATATACGCCTAAATCGGACAAGGCCGACTCCTCGCCCAAAGCCGAAAAAATCTTTAAGGATTTGAGAACTCTCAAACAGCGACCAGCTCTCGCTGCATCATGACAGTCAGTTTTCAGCTTTCTCTAATGAGGTGCTCGTCCGGAAGAACCGGGACACAATCGTATTAGTTCTCCTAGTGCTACCTTAGCCGATATAGCGGAACGTAAGGTACCAAAACATGGGAGTCGGGCAAACCTAACTATTGACCCAAGACATGATTCGGATCTGATGCATATAATGCTATAAGTTTGGGGTGCCACACTGTCGAAAGTGTTCGGACTTTTCTTGCCGTGTTATGGGGTACACTGAAGCCCCTGGCACACTGGACTTATGAGAATGTACGGGTGCAATTTGTTGTAAATAAGAAGACAAGGAAAAAAGATGAAGAAATGCAATAATAAGCTAACATTGTACATTGCTATTTAAATGATACGTCAAAGCGTATGTATACAAGTACTGCAATAAGCAAAAATAGGACTATTTAACATGTCCTATCCAAGGGCAAGCTACGTGTGGGTATGTAAAATAGGTATAGCAATCATTGTCAGAGGCCACTGCGGAAGGGGACAATATCGAAGATCAACTCCTCGCTTTGGAAGTTGTCCTGAGATCCGAAGACCACTTCCAGTGTGATTGAGCCCGTGCAATAGGCCTCTACACCTGGTATGACACCTTTAAAGGTGGTTTTTGTGGGTTTGATCCTCGAGGGGTCGATACCCATTTTGCGCACTGTATCCTGATAGAGCAGGTTCATGCTGCTGCCACTGTCCATAAGGACTCGAGTGAGGTGAAATCCGTCAATGATGGGGTCAAGGACCAATGCGGCAGAACCGCCATGACAGATACTAGTAGGGTGGTCCCTGCGATGGGAAGTGATCGGACAAGAAGACCATGGGTTGAACTTTGGGGCGACTGGCTCCATCGCATAGACGTCCCTTAGTGCACGCTTCCGTTCCCGCTTGGGAATATGGGTTGCGACCATTTTCACTTGGGGAGGAAATTTCTTCTGTCCTCCTGTGTTCGGCGGCCGGGGCTCCTGCTCATCGTTGCTATGTAGCCCCTTTTCCTTGTTTTCAGCATTCAACTTGCCTGCCTGTTTGAACACCCAACATTCTCTGTTGGTGTGGTTGGCTGGTTTATCGGGGGTGCCGTGAATTTGACACGAGCGATCGAGTATGCGGTCCAAACTGGATGGGCCCAGATTGCTTCTTTTGAAGGGCTTTTTCCGCTGACCAGATTTAGAGCCACTGAATCCGGCATTGACTGTCGCGTCTTCGGTGTTGTCGCCATTGTTGTGGCGCTTGTGTCTGTTGCAACGTGGCTTGCCGTTGCTATCTCTGGCATCTGAATTGCCAGGATTTCTTAATGTGTTGTTGCTGCGGGCCAGCCAGCTGTCCTCGCCCGCACAAAAGCGGGTCATGAGTGTCATGAGGGCTTCCATGGACTTCGGCTTCTCTTAGCCGAGGTGTCGGGCGAGCCACTCGTCGCGGATGTTATTCTTAAATGTCGCTAAGGCCTTGGCATTCGGACAGTGACAATTTGGTTATTTTTAGTTAGGAACCGAGTCCAGAATTTCCTGGCTGACTCCCCGGGATGTTGGGTTATGTGACTCAAGTCATCAACATCCGGTGGTCGCACATAAGTGCCCTGGAAGTTGTCAAGGAATGCGTCTTCTAAGTTCTCCCAACTGCCAATGGAGTTCGCCGGCAGGCTATTCAGCCAATGCCGAGCCGGCCCTTTGAGTTTTAGTGGGAGGTACTTGATGGCATGTAGATCGTCACCGCGGGCCATGTGGATGTGGAGGAGGAAATCTTCAATCCATACCGCGGGGTCTGTTGTACCATGATATGATTCAATGTTCATGGGTTTAAACCCTTCTGGGAATTCGTGATCCATTACTTCATCGGTGAAGCATAGGGGGTGTGCGGCGCCTCTGTGCCGGGCTATATGACGACGCAATTCATACGAGTCTTGTCTGCTGTCCGGCGCCCTGTGGGTGGTGGTTCCAGTCCTTCTCCTGCATCGTCGTCCATACCATCGATGTCTTCGGAGCTGAAATCAAGCATGTCGGTTAAGTCGTTGGCTGTGGCTATTAAGTGGGTGGTGGGTGGGGAATGAATTTCTTCGTCGTCCGCTTCCCACTCAAGCCGGACATAGTTCGTCCAAGTGTCTCCTGACAAGGAGAGAGACCTCAATGAATTTAGCACGTCGCCCAAGGGCGAGTGCTGAAAAATATTCATAGAGGTAAACTCCATGATCGGTGGCCAATCAGATTCGATAGGCACGGACGCAAGCGGTTCAGAGCGTGTGGCCAGGGACGAATCCAAGGGTCCGATGACACATGTCTCAAAGGAGGTGAAGTTAGTATTCGGCTCTATCGCCGCTGAGTGTGTGGCCTCCGTGGCGGGGTCCATCCACCCCTCCTCAGACGGCACGATCTGCTTCGGATTGAGGGCCGGAGTAGCTGTAGGTGTGATCTCCCGAACACCATCCGACGGCAGGGCTAAGTCATGCTCGTCGTGACTGTGCAGCGCACCTGACATGGGCTCGAATCTATCGAAGATCAAGTCTCCGTGGATGTCAGCAGTATAGTTCAAGCTTCCGAACCTGACCTGATGGCCAGGGGCGTAGCTCTCGATCTGCTTCAGATGGCCAAGCGAGTTGGCCCGCAGTATGAAGCTGCCGAATACAAAGATCTGTCCGAGGAGAAAAACCTCATCCTGGATCGCGTCGTTGCCAATGATCGAAGGAGCCATCAAGCCTTTATCGTGACGACACAGTGGAACTCTCAATGAAAGCACCAATGTCGGTGTCAAAACCGGCGGATCTCGGGTAGGGGGTCCCAAACTGTGCGTCTAAGGCTGATGGTAACAGAAGGTGGGGGACACAATGTTTACCCAAGTTCGGGCCGTCTCGATGGAGGTAATACCCTACTTCCTGCTTGATTGATCTTGATGATATGAGTATTACAAGAGTTGATCTACCACGAGATCGTAGAGACTAAACCCTAGAAGCTAGCCTATGAATATGATTTTTTTGTCCTACGGACTAAACCCTCCGGTTTATATAGACATCGGAGGGGGCTAGGGTTACACAGAGTCAGTTACCGAGAAGGAGAGTCCCACCCGAACACGGGACGAAGCCTTCAATCTTGTATCTTCATAGTCCAACAGTCCGGCCAAAGTATACAGTCCGGCTTTCCGAGGACCCCTTAATCCAGGACTCCCTCACCGCCCCTAACCCGCGCCGCCACCCCTGTCGCCGGCAGCCCCGCCCAGCCCACCCAACCGAGCCGCCGCCGCCCGGCCGCGTCGTCCT
>NC_041390.1:393272315-393288080 GCF_002162155.2 Triticum dicoccoides | reverse complement strand
CGTGGTGCGTTTTTTTTTTCTGTTTTTAGATTTATTTTATGTTTGTTTAGTTTAGGTTAGGTTAGTTTAGGTTATTTAGTTTAGTTTAGGTTAATTTAGTTTATTTTAGGTTACATTTAGTTTATAGTTTTGTTTAGGTTTTTTTCCTGTTTTTTAGAATACTCAAGAAAGATGAAAAAAAAGAAAAAGAAGAAGAAGAAGAAGAAGAAGAAGAAGAAGAAGAAGAAGAAGAAGAAGAAGAAGAAAGAACAATAAGTAGTAGAAGAAGAAGATGATGAAAAAAATAAGTAGAAGTTGAAGATGAAAAAAAGAAGTAGGAAAAGGGGGCGCCCAGGGACGAGCGGGTTAATTAGGGGGTTCCTCGGTGTCGATGGAACCCTAAATAGCAAGTATCGTCGGTGCGAGATACATGTGGCCGTCGGTGCCGAACACTACATCCATGTCCCACAAGTGACGCCGACGTCCAGCGTCCCAAAGCAACTATTCTCGGCGTCGATGGCGGTTGAAGACCATCACGAATTTGCCCGGCAGCCTCTGCGATGACGATTTAAAGGCAAGTGTTGAAACTTGAAACACCCAAACTGACTCAAGTAGGTTTGGTTGTTTGAAATTTCAAAACTTTGCTTTAATCCTCATCGCAGAGGCTGCCAGACAAATTCGCGATGGTGTTCGACCATCATCGGCCACCAGAACTATTGTTGCGGGATGCCGGGCGCCGGCTTCACTTGTGGAATGTGGATCTAGTGTTCAACACCGAGTGCCACATGTATCTCGCACCGATGATACTTGCTATTTAGGGTTCCATCAATGCCAAGGACCCCCTAACCCTCTCGTCCTATTGTCAATATTTAGTTAGGTCGACGAAAGAAACAAAATTGCTATGTTACTCATCTTTGGATTTAAATGTGCAGTTATTTCGTTGTTGCGAGGGTATAGTGTTCGACGAGCTCCGCCCCTGCGTTCGTTGGTGAGCACAAATGACATCTCCCCCTTCCCCCTTCATTTGCTCTGTTCCGGTCTTCGTGTCGATGAAACTTTCTAGCTATAGGTGTCAATCATCAGTATGCATAACCACGATTCGTCTCCCGTTCGAAAGGATTACATCTATAAATATGCATGCATTTGCATATTTATAATCGTGATTCTTTCGAATTGTCCAACGTTATCCATGGACAGCCCGAGTATGTGTAGATTGGGTTCGTTTTCCCATATGCTCTGCTCCAGATCCGATGCAGAATTTCGTCAGTGCCTCCCTGTTGTTCTCCGGGTACACATCCTCTCTGCTTATTGCCGAGACGTGTATCACGAGAACAGCGGGAAGGTGCTGCCAAAATTTTGCGTCGGATCCAGAGCAGAGCACGGGAAAACGAACCCAATCTACACATACCCGGGTGGGATTAGGACCTATCTTTACCTATTAGCGTGTAGGTTGCATGGACGTAATAAAACTGAGAAACTCCTTTAACTAATGGATATGGTTTGTTTAATTATGTATATATTTCTTGTGTGTCCAGTAGGAAGTCAATATGAGTGATCATGCATGGATGTACACTGGTTACGCTAGTCAAAAAGTTTGGACCGAGGAATGGTTAACAAAAACCAAGGGGTTTGTTAGAGCCGCATTTGCAAATGGCTAGGAATTATGCTGGTGCCCCTGTGCCCGTTGCGACAACTATAAAAAGAGGGACGAGCTTGAAAATGGATACTTAGCTTATTTTCCTCACATTTGTTGTGATGAAGGTAATTTTTCTCTAGTGTTTTGCTTTACAAATGGATACTTAGCTTATTTTCCTCCAAAATGGCATAATTACCTAAGTTAGATAAAAAATGAGCTATACTTAGCTTATTTAGTTCATTTATGACATACTTAGCATACTTAGGTCAAAAATGTCATGATAATCTTTGTTACCTCCAAAATGATATAGACTTAGCTTATTTCCTCGAAAATGACATAATAACCTTACTAAGCTCCAAAATAACCTATTTACCTAGCTTAGGTCTAAAATGACCTACACTTAGCATTTTTACCTAGCTTAGCAATAAAATGGCATTTTTACCTACCTTAGTTAGAAGAAGAAGAAGAAAAAGAAGAGGAGAGGAGAAAAAGAAAGAGAAGAAAAAAAATCTTCTTCTTCTTCTTCTAACTAGTCTTCTTCTTCTTCTTCATCATCTAACTTTAATCTTTCCCAATTTGCAGATTTGTACATGAGGAAGCTTGGATTCATGGAGTGTACTATTCATCTGATGCTTCCTTGTTGTTTATGAAAACTTGTTTGGATATGTATGTCTGCATGGATATGTTGATGGAAACTTGTTTCTGGTTATGTATATATGGATATGTTGGACTTTGTTGAACTATGTTGTTGGATTTGATGAAATATGTTGTTGGACATGCTGTTGGATATGTTGGATATGTATGCATGTATATCTGTGTTTGAAACCATGTCTAATTAATTGGATTTAAATAAAAACAGGGGATATATAGCCTCTTGGCCGTCTGCTAGCAGACAGCAAAGAGGACACGTGGCACTCACCTATGCAAAATAGGAACACTGGATGCCTATTTTGTCATTTTGCCGTCTGCTGGCAGACGGCAAAGTGACCAGCTGTGTCGTCTGCCAGCAGACGACAAAGATTCAAACCTCTTTGCCGTTGGCTGGCAGACAGCATAGCTGGACACGTGGCAGCTTCCTAGTGCTGCCTAGCTAAGCTCTTTGTCGTCTGTCAGCGGATGGCAAAGAGCTTTGACTCTTTGCCGTCCACTGGCAGACGGCAAAGAGCGCCGTTAACCCCCTAACGGCTCTCACCCCACCCCACTGTCGTCCGTTATCTTTGCCGTCTGCTGGCCTCGAACGGCTGATGACACAACACTTTGCCGCCAGTTTCTAGGAAGCGGACGACAAAGAAGGCCTTTGCTGGCACGCGTTCAGATGGACGTTTTTCCGTCCACTGGCTGACGGCAAAGATGTTTGCCGTCCGGGATCTATGCCTTTGCCATCCGCCATGGCGGACGGCAAAGAAGCTGATTCCAGTAGTGTGGGGGGCCCCTCTGGTACTTATTTTCTCCAATATTCTTCATATATTCCATAAAAATTCTCCATGAAGTTTTAGCTTGTTTAGAGTTGTGCCGAATAGGTAGCTTGATGTAGCTTTTCCATGTCCAGATTTCCAGCTGCCGGAATTCTCCCTCTTTGTGTATACCTTGCATATTATGGGAGAAAAGGCATTAGAATTACTCCAAAAAGTATTATTATGGATAAAAACATCATAAATAACAGTAGCAAAACATGATGCAAAATGGACGTATCACCCATCTAATAAGTCTAGGTGTTGCATCTTTATTTTCCATAAGATATTTAATAGCAGCATGATCAGTGTGAACAGTTACTTTCAAATCAACAATATAAGGTATGAACTTATCACATGCAAATACAACTGCTAGAAATTACATTCAGTGGTAGCATAATTTCTATGGTCAATGTCTAGAGTTTTGCTAGCATACTGGATAACATTTAATTTCTTATCAACTCTTTGTCCTAGAACAACACCAACAGCATAATCACTAGCATCACACATAATTTCAAAGGGTAAATTCCAATCAGGTGGCTGAACAATAGGTGTAGAAATCGAGGCCTTCTTAAGTATTTCAAATGCTTCTACACAATCATCATCAAAAACAAAAGGAACATCTTTTTGTAAGAGATTAGTGAGAGGCCTAGAAATTTTATAGAAGTCTTTAATAAACCTCCTATAGAAACCAGCATGACCAAGGAAACTACTTATACCTTTGATATCTTTAGGACACGGCATATTTTCAATAGCGTCTACTTTAGCTTTATCAACTTCAATACCTCTTTCAGAAACTTTATACCCCAAGACAATACCTTCATTAACCATAAAGTGGCATTTCTCCCAATTCAAGACAAGATTAGTTTCTTCACATCTCTACAAAACTCGGTCAAGGTTTCTTAAGCAATCATCAAAAGAAGTTCCGTAAATGGAGAAATCATCCATGAAAACCTCAACAATATTTTCACAAAAGTCAGAGAATATAGAAGTCATACATCTTTGAAAGGTAGCAGGTGCATTGCATAAACCAAAAGGCATACGTCTATAAGAAAAGGTACTGAAAGGGCAAGTAAAAGTGGTTTTCTCTTGATCTTCCTTTCACACAGGTATTTGAGAGAAACCAGAATAACCATCTAGAAAGCAAAAATGAGTATGTTTGGATAATCATTCTAGCATTTGATCAATAAAAGGTAGAGGGTAATGATCTTTTCTAGTAGCTTTATTTAATTTGCGGAAATCAATTACCATTCTATAACCTGTAACAATTCTTTGAGGAATCAACTCATTCTTATCATTAGGAACAACAGTAATACCTCCCTTCTTAGGGACACAATGAATAGGACTTACCCATTGACTATCAGCAATATGATAAATTATACCTACCTCCAGAAGCTTTAGTATTTCATTTCTTACCACCTCTTTCATCTTAGAATTTAATCGTCGTTGCTGATCAACAAGCGGTTTAGCATCTTTCTCCAATTTAATTTTGTGATGACATAGAGTGGAACTAATGCCCTTAAGAGCATCAACAGTATATCCAATAGCGGCACGGTGCTTATTCAGAGTTCAATAATTTATTTTCTTCATGCTCTGAGAGGTTAGCACTAATAATAACATGATATATCTTCTTTTCATCAAGATAAGCATATTTTGGAGTATCGGGTAGTGGTTTAAGCTCAAACACGAGATCACCCTTAGGTGGAGGAGGATCCCCAAGGATTTCAACATGCAAATTGTGTTTCAAAATAGGTCCTTGATTAAAGAATACTTCATCTATTTCCCTTCTTTCATTCATAAACATATCATTTTCATGGTCTAGCAAATATTTTTCTAAAGGATCATTAGGAGGTACGGCAATAGAAGCAAGACCAATAATTTCATCCTTACTAGGCAATTCTTTATCATGGGGTTGTGTACGAAATTTAGAGAAATTAAAATCATGAGACATATCCCCTAAATCAACAGGAACAATATCTTTCTCGAAGTCTATCTTAGCATTAATAGTATTCAAGAAAGGTCTACCAAATATAATGGGACAAAAATTATATTGTGGGGAACCAAGAACAAGAAAATCAGTAGGATATTTGATCTTCTCACATAAGACTTCAACATCTCTAACAATCCCAATTGGTGATATAGTATCTCTATTAACAAGCTTAATAGTAACATCAATATCTTCTATCTCAATAGGTGCAATATCATTCATAATTTCTTTATATAAGGTATAATGAGTTACACTCACACTAGCACCCACGTCACATAAGCCATGATAACAATGATCTCCTATTTTAACATAAACAATAGGCATGCCAACAACAGGTCTATGTTTATCTTTCGTATCAGGTTTAGCAATTCTAGCAGCTTCATCACAGAAATAAATAACATGCGCATCAATATTATCATCCAAGAGATCTTTAACCATATCAATACTAAGTTCAACTTTAATTTTTTCAGCAGGTTTGGGTGCTCTAATATTACTTTTGTTAACCATAGTTGAAGCTTTAGCATGATCCTTTATTCTAATAGGGAAAGGTGGTTTCTCAATATAAGCAGTAGGAACAATAGGATCAACATTATAAGTAATAGTTTCTTCTTCAACTTTAATTGGTTCAACTAATTTAACTTCAATGGGAGGATGATACTTAAACCACTTCTCCTTAGGGAGATCAACATGAGTAGAAAAAGATTCACAGAAAGAAGCTACAATCTCAGAGTCAAGTCCATATTTAGTGCTAAAATCACATAAAGCATCAGTATCCATAAAAGATTTAACACAATCAAACTTAAGGTTTATACCTGACTCTTTACCTTCGTCGAGATCCCAATATTCAGATTTGCGTTTAATTATTTCCAATAAATCCCATTTGATATCCTTCCTCATATAGGAACCAGTACAAGAACTATCGAGCATGGATCGATCATTATGAGAAAGCCAAGCATAAATGTTTTGAATAATAATTTATCTTGAGAGCTCATGATTGGGGAATGAATATAACATTGACTTAAGCCTCCCCCAAGCTTGAGAGATACTTTCTCCTTCACAAGGCCAAAAATTATATATATAATTCCGATCACGATGAACCAAATGCATAGGACAAAACTTCTAATGAAATTCCAATTCCAATCGGTTGTAGTTCCATGATCCAATATCATCCAATAGCCTATACCATGTCAATGTCTTTCCCTTCAAAGATAAAAGGGAAGACCTTCTTCTTGACAACATCCTCGGGCATACCTGCAAGCTTAAATAATCCACGAACTTCATCCACATAGATTAGGTGCATATTGGGATGTAATGTTCAATCTCCTGCATAAGGATTAGCAAGCGGTTTCTCTATTATATCTGCCGGTCACTACAAAAAAAAATACACTTCCGTGATGATACGTGGTTGTCACACTAGGTCGCTTTTTGTCATGCATGTACATCCATGACAAATTTATGACAGAATCAAGATAGTCATACCTGTGCTGTCGTAGAAGTGTTCCATGACATTACCAAAATTATCATCACGGAAGTGTCCACTTCCATGACGATAAATCGCACGTCACAGAAGTGCTTTCATCAAGGGTGACCGACACATGGCATCCACCGTAACGGAACGCCGTTAAGCTACCGGGTCGGGTTTTGGATCCGATAACCCGTTAACAGCCCCAACCAATGGGGATTTTCCACGTGTAAAATCATCATTGGCTAGAGGGAACACGTGTCAGCTCGTCAGTGGGTCAGATAGGTGCCTATGATATGTCGACACGTGGCACGGCCCAACAGTGGCCCATTTATCTTACAAAGCTGGCCCGTTTGACTTGGTCAAAAGTTAACGGGCTGGCCCATGAAAAGCCTGTTAACGTTCTCTTCACAAATAGCCCATTTTACGGCCCGTTAACTCACGGCCCGTTAGGCCCTAAAGGAAATCGGCCCAACAACATCATGTGGGCCGTCGAATATAATACCAGCCTATTTCACTTTCGGCCCATGTATGGCCCACGACGTCTTTCGCCCATATGAGGCCTTCGTATTTTTCGGCCCATTACAGGCCCACGATGACTCTAGCCCATAATGAACAGTAATTTTCTTTATACCCGTTAACGGCCCATGATTTACATGGGCCATTTCCAGCCCGTGTTAGCTTTCGGCCTATTGATGGCCCATACGTTCTTGGGCTCCCTTTCGGCACTCGATTACTTCCGGCCCGTTACTGGCCTGTTCCCCTAATGGGCCGAATTCGGCCCGTGGCAAGAGTCGGCCCGTTACTGGCCTATTCCACTAATGGGCCAAATTCGGCCCATGGCAAGAGTCGGCCCGTTACTGGCCTGTTACCCAAATGGGCCAAATTCGGCCCATGGCAAGAGTCGGCCCGTTTCTGGCCTGTTAACCTATTGAGCCGTTTCTGGCCCGTCCTATATTCTGGCCCATTAAGGACCCGTTATGCCTATGACAGAATTACGCCTTTGATGTCCTACGGCTTGTTAACGGCATGTTACCATGCTGGGCCGATACCAATTACGCCCGATTATGGCCCATGTAGACCCATTTATCCGACGGCCCGAGGCCCACCGATTACAGGCCCATTTATCGACGGCCCATAGGAGACCCATGGATCCTACGGCCCGTATATGGCCCATGGTAGTTGCGGCCACTAGCAAACCAGGGAAAAAGAAGACTAGGAAATAAATTAGGCCGAAACTAACGCTAGGATATTAAGGCGATTGCATAGATTACATCCACTCGGCATCAAAGATCGCCACCAGTGCAAATATAGGGAACACCCTACACTACACAAAAATGGCTTGCTGTTTTCTTCAGGCGGTGGCTGCACGTTAAGAATAAATTTTGTATCGCACCAAAACAAATTACAACTATATAACAATAGGAAGGTTGGCATAAAACTTAACAGTCTATTAGATAAATGCACCAGCAGAAGTTCAGAAGCTCAGTTCATTTGACCTGACTATTACGTTTTCATGTTGTATTGTCCGATGGAGCACCATAACCCTCGCCTTCATTTCCCCTAGGCTCCTGAACAACATAGCAAATGTTTGATAGTCTGGTTTTAAAACCATGCATATCTTGACGACATTGAGCAATGTTTCTCCTTGTTTCATAGAGGGTCTCTGTTAGGGAATGGACTTGTGTCTGGAGCGCAGATACAACATTGCTTTGAGCTTGCATATCTTGATCATGAGGCCGTTTGGACGATATTGCCTTAACAACCAACCTAGTATTACGCAGGAACGTGCTTTTGGCACTGTTAGTGGACAGGTACTGACCAACTACAGCAAGAGCTGACATTGCGGTTATAGTTGCCTCGCCACCTTCAGAAGGTGGCGGTTCCACCATTTTTTCCATAGCTCGCTGAAAAGTTGAGGTTTTACATTAGTAGTACCAGAATAGAAGATATTAAGGAGGCAGCAAAACCAAACAAAATAGCTTTGGTCTATATACAGAACTTATTCTAGTGAACCCATGTAAAATATTAGTTGTATTTTATTTCAAAGTACATAATAAAACCAGGTTCCAAACATATGACCATGTACCATCGTTAATGTATTGTCTATATCTTCACATTGTATTGATGGCTAATGATAAAGAGACGAAGTTTGTAATATGGTAAGCATAGCATGACGTCATTCATATCACAAAACAACTGAGAAAAAACAAACATGCAGTTGTAACGTTGTGTGGGTAAGTCCAGCACGGAACTAGATTACGGGTCAAGATCAAAGGAACATCACTCCTCTCTTTTAAACCATGTAAGGTGCAATGATACGCTAAGACAATTGTGTATAAAATTGAAAAGATTAATAGACATTGGTTGCAAACCATGCAGTTCGAGGCACAAGTCAGAGTAAGTAGTAGTTAAAAGGCATGAGGATTAAGGACTTACAACAGCGGCTTTGACTGGTGTAGTCATGCCCTTCTTCTTGCTGGTGTGACAGTCCTTGAAGATTTCCACAACATTTGGTTCAGGTACTTTTTGGTCGTTATGGGCTTTCCTCTGCATTTGGAACAAGTCAATATAGATCTGATAATATGGTACAGTGAAAAGAGTGAAACAACAGCTAATTACAAGAGCCTCATAGTGTGCAATATAGCTACGAGATCCTGTCGTCTGTTGGAATTTCACTTTCGTACGGTTGGCCTTGTTCTTTGAACAGTTCACCTACAAGAATATAGATTTGTGTGGCACATGCGTAAATAGGACTTGAACATGTGATCTGATAACATATATATATAATGTACCTGATACTTCGAATCGGACCAGTGTTTAACGAGGCCTCTCCAGTCTTCATTAGATATATTTTCCACTGGAGATGTTTGGGCAAGTTCACTGTTAGCCTTGCCTTCAAAGTGAGTTTTCCTCAAGTTATACCGATACTGTCGCATAGTAGACTTGAAAAGATGGGTGCAAGCTTGTCTAGTTGCATCATCTTGGCTATCCAACTTGAACCTCATCTGTTGAAAATTATGGGAGTCTCATTATCAGCAACCTCGAAAGTATTGGATAGAGCAAGACGATATTACTAGTTTCCATACATAACCATACTTACAGATAAATGGTCGAGGAAGATGTTGAACTGGGTTTCGTCTTTGTCATTCCTGTACTGAATCCATGTTGGGAGGATACGTACATGACACCTAACAGCAACCGCTGCCTCTGATACTAACTTGGCTGACTATGTAGCATCATGTGGCCTTTTTAAACCTGCCTCAAAATGGATGTCCATTCTTCCTCCTCTGATTTAGTTAACCTATCGAGCATTATCCCTGATGTTTGTTTCTTCTTGTGCCTAGGTGCTAGTCCAACAACAAACATAGGAAGCGTTAGTGTACATCAAACTGTAAATTGACTCCAGCAACTACCTTCTTGTTGTTGAAGCTCACAAGGTTCATCTGATATTGCCAACTCGTCTTGTGTCAAGAGTGCTTGGGAAGTAGTGTCAGGTGGCAAGGGAGCTTGGGAACGTGCTGCTAGCTCAGTTGACGCACGAGTACGTCGTGCAGCTGGTAGTACTATGGTAGGTGTTGCAAGAACTAGGGCTGTCTCTGCTTGTTTGGTGGCAGCTATTTGTTTCTATTTGTCTTTTTTTGCACCTCGTGTAGCATGGGATGCCATGTTTGTAGAATTTTCTGCTGGACTTTGACCTTCTATTGCACCATTAGTACCAGCAGAATCTGCAGGATTCATCCGCTTCTCATTCCCTGCCATTCTGTGTTTCTTCCTCTTTCTCTGTGCCATGTTAAGTCAAGCCGACAAGAAAAATGAATAACAATTCAGTTCTTCAGAACAAATTGATGCATGATGCAGACGAACTGAACTTTGATGTTAGACAACCACATGATAGGAGGATGTAATATGTATGAAAAACAGGACGGAAGAGATAACCAGAACTATGATGTGTAAACTAAGAAGAAGACATTTCACCAAATTAGAAGCAATGCAATGGAAGGTAGACACCATATGAAAGATGCTACAAATATCGCTCTGCCAAGTTAATAGTGTCTCATCATAAATGGCGTTTAAACAAATGTGAAGCAGTACAAGAAATAAATCATATGCAGGATGCAAACGACATCACACTACCATGTTAGAGGTCTCTCGTTATTAGTGCCATTGCATATTCACAGCTTATGATGTGTAAACTAAGGAGAAGGCATTTCAACAAATTAGAAGCAATGAAAGCTAGACACCATATGAAAGATGCAACGAATATCACTCTACCAAGTTAAAACTGTCTCGTCATAAGTGCCATTTCAACAAATTAGTAATACAAGCTAGAAAAGAATGTGAGATGTAACCTATATCACACTCCAAAGTCAAACGTGTCTTATGATAAGTGATAGTTGCAGGTTATACAACAGTAGTAATTTGATGTAAGAACATGGTGTGATAGACAGATATTGTATGTTCTAGAAACAGGAACACATGTCTTATTCAAGTATAATGTGTAAAGTAGGCAGATGGAATTCAACAAAATTAGAAGCAATACAAGCTAGACATCACACATAACATGCAACCACATATAACAGTGCCAAGTTAGAGGTGATGCTACACTAGGGGAGATGTGCTCATCATAAACACAACTTTGTTGAGTGTCTATGCATGTGTTGTCTTGGAAATCATCTTGGGGGTGTGGAGGAGTAGAAACTGTAGAGGCCCTCCGTTCGGAAGGAGCACCTTTATCCGCTGCCTTGCTAACTTCCTTCCGCTTTATTGATTTTGAATTGTCAAGTAAAACCGACAAGAAAAAGCAATAAAATTCTCTCTTCAGAACTCATTCATGCATGATACTGACAATCACTACTTTGATGTAAGGCAAACACATGATACCAGGATGGAATATGTATGAAAAACAAGACGGCATGGCATGTTCACAACTGTTTGTGTAAACTAAGCAGAAACCATTCCAGCAAATAAGAAGCAATGCAAGCTAGACACCACATGAAAGATGCAACCAATATGACTCTGCCAAGTTAAAAGCGTCCCATCATAAATGGAATTTCAACAAATTAGAAGCAGCGCATGCTATAAATCATATGAAAGATGCAACTAATATCGCACTGCATATACTAAAGGTGTCTCGTCATGTTGATTGATGCGGGATACAAAAAAAGAATAGTTTTATGTAAGGACATGCTTAATAGACAGATGTACTATGTACTAAATACAGGAAGGCATGTCACATTAACAGGTATAATGTATAAGCTAAGCAGACTAGCACATGTAGTTTAACCAGATTGGAAGAATTACAATCTAGACACCATATGCAACATGCAACCACATATCACGCTGCCAAATTAGAGCAAGCACCTGCGATGCTAGTGTAGGGGAAATGCTGTAATCAACTATAGAGCTACATTCACTATCTTCATCTAGCATTTCTGTTTCTTGAGAATCATGTCAGGAGGCTGACGCTGCATTCTTTAAATGAGGAGTAGTCCCCTTGCCTGCCTGCCTCGTCATAAGTGATTGATGAGGGATACACAAGAACATTAGTTTGATGTAAGAACATGGTTAATACACAGATGTACTAGTATGTACCAAAAACAGAAAGGCATGTCAAATTCAAAGGTATAATGTGTAAGCTAAGCAGATGCAATTTAACCAAATTGGAAGCAATACAAGCTAGACATCCGGCTGGAGTGGTGAGCATGATCATCTAGGAGCTGAGAGCGTGGTGGGAGGCAGGCTGCTTCGCCACCATAGCAGCTTTTTAGTTGGCTTCCAGGTGATGCCTATCTTTGCTAGGCTTGTCACTGGCTCGGCCAGTGCCCTGACTAGCTATTTGTCTTCTGGTGCTCACGGGATGGTGGTTCATGTAAAAAAATATCTTTCCTTATCTTACCGACTTCGGCCTTTCGAATACAAGCTAGACACCATATGGAACATGCAACCACATATGACACCGCGAAGTTAAACCAAGCACCTGGGATGGTGGTTCATTGCGAGCGAGGTCATCAACTCCAGAGCTACGTTCCCCGTCTCCATCTGCTGACACTACACCCTTTAAAGCGTTGAAACGTGTCTTGCCTAGCCGCACACCAAACTGGAGCGACTTCTCTCTTTTCTTTTTGGCTTCTCTCATGGCAGCAGAGTCTGAAATACCCTTGCATAAGAACACAACAGTGAGAGTAAGGGTGAAGTGTGTGCAGAACTAGTGCACTGTAAAAGTAGCAGATAGCAGGTGGCTGAAAAATAAATGACAGGAGACATATGATAGCTCTACAACATTGCATGGCAAACAAAATTAGATTCTACTCTGTATGATTTTGTAATATATGAGCACAGGAAATGCAGGTACTCCTCCAGCACACCACCACATGTGGTCATATCTAAGATAACAGTAGAATGAAAATAAGTAGGTCAGTCGATTTTTTTAATGAACCGTCCGATCTATAAGGAACGAGCAGATGGCCTTCGTCTACCTCCCGCCAGTCACTGTTGACGATCTTTCTCGAACTGCCAGCGACCACCAGCCCAGACCCTTGCCTCCGCCGCCCCGCCCTCCCATCGACCTCACACCACCGCCGTGCTTGGCAGCGCCCCCAGGCCATCCCTTTAATCCCGGCGGACCTCCAGATCGGGCGCCAGTAGCTATAGGCCACACACGCCCCTAAGATAAACACCAAGGCGCTACTTCCCAGGCATAATAGGCGTACTAGTGCCTGTTACGCCGGGGAATGCTTCCATTAATTGGGAATCAAGTGGCCAGAAATTGAAATTCAGGGGGGCGATGGACCTCTAGCTAAGGTAAAATAGTATATGAGGAGAAACCTTATGCATCGCGAGTTACTAGGAACATCTAGTATCAAGAAGAAGCGGTCAACTAGTGTCTTCTGTGGGATGAATACCGTGCAAGCAGAGACGTAAGATTTGCACGAATAAGGGAAGAGGAGTACCTTTTTCGGTTGCCGGTGTGGTCACCTCCACTAGTCGCGCCAGTTTTCTTCTTTTTACCGGGGAAACCGATGTTCTGGAGGGTGCAGGCTTGGCTGAACACATGGCCAAATTTTTTACTGTGTTGCCGTGGCCGTATGTCGGCGGAGGGGAAGCAGATCCCAGGCAGCGAAGGAGGGCGTAGCAGGAACAGCTCCGGTGCGGTGGAGGGTGGCGAAGTTGGAGTGGCAGTGGTGAGGTGTAGGATGGCGTGGTTGAACTGGCTCGGGTATGGACGGCTCGGCCTCGGCTTCAACTACTAGCCATGGAGGGCGTTGCGGTTGAGGTTGCGGTGGACGACGATGTCAGGGTATCGGCTCTGGCGTGATGGAGGACGGCGGCCGTTGATCGGTGGGATGGGGTGGTGGACGGAGGACGCTGGGGTTTCGCGGCTGGTGGAGAGGTAGTTTTGGCGCCCATGGAGTATGAATGGGGAATCAGACGGGTGGGGGGGAACCATGTTTCGGTCTGGGATGCGCTTGTTTTTGGCTTTTTTGAACAGAAGATGGGACGCGATTGTTTGAAATTTGGGGAAAGTACAAACTTTCCCCCCTCTTAAATTTCGGACCTACTGCGGGTCGGGGGTAGGATGCTAATCCCAGGTGTCCCAAACAGTGGGCGGGAGCGATTTCAGCCGCACGCATGTGTGCTTAGGCGGCCATTGTGTATGAATGTTTTTCGGATGTGGTTGTGTGGCGTCTAGATGAAGCTACAAACCTACCCCGGTTTAGACCTTTGGACGTTGGGCCGGTAGGTTTCACGGGTCGGAGTTATTAGAAAGTAATTTCCTTGTACTACCAAACACACATTGTGTAACTTTCGGGCGAGTAGAGGCTTTTTTGGCGCTTCGTTCGAAATTTTGAAACACAAGCATTCACGTTTAGAGTACTCTTGAACTATGAGTATTGACCTAAATATACAACGTTATATTTGACCTTGTATGTTTGAAAACCTCATTAAATTATCCGCTTATTTTTGAAATTTTGACACTTGAAAATCCTATAACTACGATTATTTTGGAATGGAGAAGCTAAATTTGAATCTATTTTGTACACGACTACATATGCTATTATGTACAAAATCAGAGCAAAGATTGGTGCCCCCATAATTTAGGTATGGTTTACAAATGCCATGATATCAAATTCAAATAATTGAATGGACTTCATGTTGAATTCGATTTTTTTAAACCACTTTAAGTTGAATTCAAATGTATGCTAGTTCATAGGTAGTAGCTATTTATAATGTCCATTGTGTAACTTTCGTATGTATAATGTGCTTTACACACACAACATGAACTATACTCACGTTTATATTCGATTGCTAAAGCGATGCATTGTCTGGAGTTCAAAATACTAACTATGTGGATCAATTGTGTCGAATAATAACATAGACATGCTCAAATTCGATAGAATCTAGATGTATGATGGATCAATGACCGCTCCTTACGCGAATTGCAAATATCATGATCCCATCCTAATATTTGGATACAATTTATATCTTTAATCAATGTGTAGAGCAGTCTTTTACGTGTAGTTTCACTATCCATCGGTGGTCTCTAACACATGCTCACACACTCTCTCCCGAGGTGTCTTTCTCGCACACATGCTCTAGATATAACCCTCCCTCCCTCTCGTAACCATTTACAACTGTTTTCACTAACCATTATCACAAGCACTCTTCCTCTCACAAACATATACACGCACAATCCTCATTGACCCTTTCTATATACATGGACCTGCCTACGTGTCTCATGTACGCACATTATCTTTACGCCTGTCTCTCATGCATTGTCTCACACCTCTCTTCCTAATCGACGAGTATGATTCTAGCAGAGCATTCTGTAGGATGCCCCTTAAAGTTAGGTTGGATGAATAGTAATATCAGAGATAAAGGGTTTACCTTAGTTCGAGAACCTAGGGTTACAAATCCTAGCCGGCTTTGTCAGTGGACACAGAGTCCTTCACAATTCTGCTATATTTGTGTTGTACGACTAGTCATCCATGGGTCTTACTAAATGCGTCATGGCCCGACCAATGTGGCGCAGGATGGAACAGAAACGAAGGGCCTCACCTCGACCCACCGGACCTCACACGGTGACACACCCTCTGCCCCCACGTCTCATTATCTTCTCACACCCACACATACCAACACAAACACCACACACAGAGAAAATTTCTCCTGGTGCCTCTATTCCCTCCCCCCTTGCATATACAAACTCAAGGGAATGGAATCTCTTGTCGTGACATCATATTCGTCTCTC
>NC_041390.1:393203167-393271871 GCF_002162155.2 Triticum dicoccoides | reverse complement strand
CCAAATGCATCAACTACACATTCACACATGTTACATCACGTACCCCATTGATCTAAAAAGCCCTCTCTTCACGTTTATTTCGCATACAACATTCCTTTTGAATAAAGTGTGGCCAAAAAATTATTTTAGAGTTTCTACATATATACAACATTACAAAGTTATATGGAGGAGTACGAACGCTAATTTGCATTGCATGGTGCCCACAATGATATTTATTCCGCATTGTGAATTTGTATATTTTTATACTATATACAAAGTTAGTCATAATAAAGAGAAACGAAGAGCATCTCTCTCTCCATTGCATACCCCCATGTACGCCCCTTTCACGCATGCACACAAAACTATCTCCAGGTCCTCTAAAAGTAAGCCCCCCGAAACATTCATGCATGTTTCATCTTTCTCTCGCGATATATGCAATGACGATCATTGTATTTGAAGCGAAAGCACAATACGTACATTGGACTTCAGAATCCACTCATTACGGTCACCATTTACGTTTAGTGGTTATTATGCAGTCACGGGCTCACCGTACAACTCTGTCTTTGCTCATGACATGACTAGTTGACCAGTTAAACGCTCCACGTGGCACCTCTAGTGTTGCATCACATTATCTCACTACCATCGTGCCCACCTGTCGACTTGTATCTACTCTACATCTACACTCTTATAAAATACATAAAATACACTCTTATAAAAAACAGAGTTGGTGATGATGGTGTGCCTGCCATCCCGCAATATAGGCCGTCCGATTTATATCTGACGGATGGGAAAGAAACTATGGCAATTTTGCAAAAAGGTACCCACACACCTCTCCACATTTGCAAATAAGGCCTTCCCTCATTCATCCTTTTCTCTCACAAGATAAACAAGTCATACAAATGCATCTTGATGTTACATGCAACGCACGGGCATCTTGCTAGTAAGAATGAAAACAAACGACAAAAAAATATTTGGACGGTGGTTCGAAGTCATGATCGCGGGCACAGCGGACAAGGTTGCCTTGTATTGGTATGTTGAGCCGTCTGTTTTAACACACAGGAGCTGGTGTGGTGATTATACACACACGCATGCATGCACACGAACTGCATCCACGCAGCACTCACACAAACACATGCACCCATGCATGCACGCAACACTCACACGTACACACGCAGCCACGCACGCACGCAACACTCACACACACGCACCCAACACTCACACGCACACATGCATGCATGCATGCACACACCAGTACACCACACGACCAACACACACTCTCACGCTCAGGTGCTCAACCTACACGTGCATGCGCACACATCAGGCCCTGACAGACACATACACAACCAGGTGATTCCCGCGCATGGGTTGGAGCCTTGTCGCGCCTGCGTAAATTTGTGGTTATCTGACCTTTTTCCTATGCGAACTAACAGGTGGGACCCACAATGAACGTGGTCAATTTAACTAGTCCACATGGCGCCACACAGACTATTTGGTTGGTCAACAGTGTGCAATCCGATGCTGAGCTGTGAGCAAGTGACCGTATAATCACCACAAAACGTATATAGTGACCGTAATCAGCTTATTCTGAAGTTCGGTGACCGTATTACGCTTTTCTCTCTATAGGCCCTCCAAAAATACATCTCTACACGTTCTCGCATGTTACATCTAACAACTATGCAATACAGCACTACTACTACACTCTAACACAATAAATCATATGTGTTTTTAGTTTTACTAGATATCATATTGTTACTTAAAATTATTTAGTTTGCATACATTAAAATTTCCTTTGAAATGTATGGCCAGTATCATCTACCGCGCGGGAAAAATCCCGCCCTTTCCTGTTTAATCGGGTTTGTATCGATTGATCATGTGAAACAGCAAAACTATAGTACTATTCAGTACAAGTGACAGTTCACAGGGTCGTCGTGTCGTCTACTCCTCCGTCGTAAGAGTGGAGCGCTCGCTTTCATAAATCTTCTAGTCCCTTTCGCCGACATGTGGGACATCAAGCTACCGGGTCCACGTGCCATACCGGAATACAGTGCAGAGCAGCCGGGGTGAAGCACCCCAGTCATGGCGTCGGCGTAGTAATGAGCAATGAGGCGTCAAATCACAAAGCTGCACCTTTCTCGCAGTTAAGTTGGAGGGACGAAGCAACCACCATTTCACTCATTGCTGAATCCGCTTCTCCCTCATCTTCTTCAACTTAACCACGTGTTGCTTCTTTCGTTGTTCTGCCTCATGTGGGCCGCTGATCGGCTTGGGAAAGCACTGACACGTGGGACCGCATGTTAGCAAACCGCCAGGACAACGTCCTCCGAAAATAAGAAGCCTAATCCTAGACTTACAAAGGGCTACGTAGCTGCTACGTATACTTTCCATCTAATCTATATATGCCCCCCCCCCGCCCTGATTTTCAGGTGGGGTGGGCCTAATCCTCTCCTTTAATCCAATCAAATAGTCCCACATCACATCAGTTCGTAACTTTACGTAAACCATTACGTGGATGTAGCATTGCTCAAATAAGAAACCTCCCCTGCCATCCGCGTGGCAAAATCACCTCCTTTTACTAATCTTGATGGTGTTCCGCTTCTCCTTTTTATTAAAGCAGTGAGGCGTCAAATCACAAAAGCACGGACGAAGCAACCATCATTTCACTCTTCGGTGACTCCGCTTCTCCATCGTCTTCTTCGAGAAGCCATCTCACCGCATTAGTTACTCCTAGTAGTACTAGTAAAGGACTTCCTGGATGCAAATAAGGCGGTTGTCTCGGCTTGCAGGCAGCACTTGCGGACGACTTACCGTGGTCTCCCTCAATGGTGTTCTCCGTCGAACGCACTTCGCCAAACCACCAAAAAAATAAAAAAATATCATCGACGTCACCGCAATGGGGAAGGAAGTCAAATATAGTTACTACCTCCATTTTTTATACACAAGGCCAGTATATGAAAATTACAATTAGCAAAGGGCAACTAACACTAATCGAGGCAAAATTGATGTGGTTAGCAACCAAGGACATTAATATCCCCTGCATGCATGTGGAAGTGAGAAGGTTGGTTTGCATGGCGCTGCATTAATCAAGCGATGAGGACTGATATGGTTAGCTCTTTGGTCTTTGGAGAAAAAAATACGCATTAATTGACACGTGAAACCAGTATTTATATCGATTAAATCCCGCAAAGGAAAACCCAGCCTCTTTTTAACACTAGTACTCCTAGTACGTACGTACTTATCCTGTTTGTGTCTAGGCCTTGCATTGCCAAACTTTGCCACACATTTTTGCCAAGCTTGCCTAAAGTTTTCAAAATGAGAAGGAGGTCTACTTGCGCACGGCTATCGCGGTCGCACCGCACCCTCACACGGTCGCTCCTGCATGCTGGGGTCGCACTACACCCTCACACAGTCGCACCTGCACGCCGCAAACCCAACCAAGGGAACACACCCTCACTGACACGTGCTGTCGCATGTGAACACACGAAACTCAGCCATCCTATCACTGACACATAATTTTCATTTCATAGATTATGTTTATCCAACCGCATGTTGGGGAGTATCCGTACGGCCCGTGCGGTGGTCTGTTGGGGAAGAAGAAGAGGTGAGAAAGAAGGAAAGAAGGGTTAGGAGACGTAGGATATTCATAACAAGTCAGCCGACTGAAATGGTAGACTGACCCAAGTCAGCCGACTTGCATAACAAATATATGTTTTTACACAGCAAAAGATCCATAAAAACAACAACATAAAGAAAAACTATCACTGCTCGCGGAAAGGGACGACCTCGTCGTCTTTGGCTGCCGGCGCGAACTAGCCATCGCTGCCGACGTGTGTCTCTGCACCGTGGTTGTCCTCGGCCTCCAACTACTCGTTCAAGCAGAGCGTGCGGGCACTCTGCACGGACGAGAGCACAGCCTGGCTCAAGTCGAGGACGTCCGGTTCTGCCTACAGGAGGGCCTCGATGGCAGCGGCATCCGCGCGCTCCGCGTCGAGTCGAGCCTCTGCCGCCCGGTTCAAGTCCAGGACGTCCGGTTCCGCCTGTAGGAGGGCGTTGATGAGAGCGGAATCCGCGCGCTCTGCGTCGAGTCGAGCCTTTGCCTCCCGGTTCAAGTCTAGGACATCCGGTTCCACCTGTAGGAGGGCCTCGATGGCAGCGGCATCCGCGCGCTCCGCCTCAAGTTGAGCCTCCGCCGCCCGGTTCACATCCACGACATCCGGTTCCGCCTGCAGGAGAGCCTCGATGGCAGCAGCATGCAGGTGCTCCGCGTCGAGTTGAGCCTCTGCCTCCCGGTCCTCCTTTAGTATCACCATGTTGAACCGCTGGTCCGCCTGCACCATGGGGGACTCCGATGCCGGCACGAAGTTGACGTCCATCATCTCATACCCATCGGCGCCTTCTGCGCCGGGACCTCCGCCATGAACATTGGATCAGCTTCCTCCTCCTCGTAGCTTGGCTCCAGGGAACTCGGGGATTGGCCTGCCGCAAAGTGAGCTTGGGAACGGAGGTCTGTGGCGATGACCGCCGCCGCGATTTCTGCGCGGCGCTCCGGTGTTAGCATCTTGTAGTAAGTGATCTTGCGGCACACCATGGCTTTCTGGTGAACTAGGGGACGCTTGATGCGGGCTAGGGGATCGAAAGATGGGGGAATCGGCTGGAGATTTGGTCTGGTTTTAGGGCAGTGGCTCACGTAGGCCGAGCAGTGAAGGTTCTGGTGTGAATAGTGGTTCCGATGATGACCGGTCAATCGGTTTTGACTGTGCATCGCTCTTGTCGCGTTTGCGTTGCAGCCCGGCACGCTGGACCCTCCACGTCACTCACCAAATGGAACACGCTTCGTCTTGCGTTTTCGCTCGCTTGTGGGACCGCAGTTGAGAGCAAACCGACGTCCCTCCCCCTCCCCTGCCCGCGTCATTTATTATACCACCACTCCCTCCGTTTTATGCGGAGTAAATAAAAACAGAGGGAGTATACTACGGATGAGGATCCCCTGACGTGACCGAACCCATTGAGTAACTAACATGCGGGGCCTAGCAAGCATGGGGTCCGCTAGTAAGTGACCAAAAGGGAGGGTAAGGCAGGGATACCTACATCAGAGGATCCACTTCCACTATACTACTTTGACCAAATGTTAGAGTAATAATATATGACATGCAACTTACACAAAGCATACATGGTCTAATGCGTTTTTCGAGGCTAACTTTGACCAAATGTTAGAGTAATAATATATGACATGCAACTTACACAAAGCATACGGTCAAATTCGTATGTGAAAGGAGTTTCCAATGATATCATTTTCACATTATACATCTCATGTACTATTAATCTTGTCAATAGTCAAATTGGAAACCATCTCAAGTACAAATCTAGGAGTACGTACGAATCTAACAATATTGATTGGGTGTTGTTGAATGTTGATACCTTTTTGATCAAAGTAGATATACTTTGACTACACATAAAACTTATATGTAAACTAGAAAGGATAGGAGGGAGTATATTGTACGTTCAAAAACGAAACGAACATTGAATACCCTTTATATATGATTTGCGAATGCTATGATCACCGATTCAAAATTTTGAATCTGCCTTAGGTATCACATGCCCCCACTCGTTCCCTCTCGATTTCATCTCGGGGTCCGGAGATCTATTGAAAGAGGACTAGGGTGGGTACATGCGAATGATACTCGGCGGAATGTTCAAATCAGGCATGTGGGAGGATGGACTCGACTGGAGGGCGACATGATCGATGGAGAAGAGGGTTGGAGAGGAATGAGAAATAAGAAAACGCCACATGATTATACTTGAACGACTCAAATAAACAATAAGTTGTCTCGCTTGGCCTACATAGTGAAAGGCCTAATGCGCAACGCGGAGCGCTGACGCTTGAATATGGCCAGGAAAACAGGGAAACAGAAATGTGGGGCACACCCGTCGGGACGACGTAGCGCAGACTAGTCCAATGGGGGAGCTGGCCCACGACCTCCTCGCCACCGACAACCGTTCATGTGGGTCGTTGGGGCCAACAACGGGGCACAGCTCCAGTACCGCCTCTGGACATGGCGACCGCGGTGAGCGACATGCTCATATCGTTGCTAGACACGGTCGGTTTCAGTTTGCCGAGGGTGGCGTTAGTGTTGTGGCACGACCAACGGTATGTTTGGTTTGTGCCCAAGGTTGCCCCATCAAAGCATTGGGTAGCCAAAATTTTGGTTGAGGTATTGGTTTCCCATGATTTGGCCGACATTGGCAAGAAAAATGAACTTGAGTTGGCTAGAGTTCATTGGCAGCCAAATAAATGGCAACCATCCAAACAAAGACCAATCTTTGGGTCATGACCAAATTTTTTGTTGAGGTATTGGTTGCCCATGATTTGACCGACATTGGCGAGAAAAATGAACTAGAGTTGGCTAGAGTTCATTGGCATGCCAAAAAATGGCAACCATCCAAACAAAGACCAATCTTTTGGTCATGACCAAAATTTTGGCAAGGTGCACTTTGGCCACAATCCAAACACACCCCAACACACGGCTCGTCGAGGATGCATGGGGCGCCGCCACGCGTCCGCGGAGTGCTGTAGCACAGCCAGCTGCATCCTCTGGACCTGAGACCATGCTGGGTCGTTTTGGTTTTTCAATGACATGCGGGGATCGCATGTGAGCAAAGGGCATCTCCAACGTTGCCACGACCGTAGCTGACTACCTTGGCACACCAAAACCCTCGTCCCTCGTGCCGTCGTGCGGTGCGTTCACAACTGGCGCCAGCTGCCCGCATTCATGTCGTCCATTCGTATGTCGTCATTAAGAGGCTCGGTGCCCATGGAACCAACTCCGACGACTTAATGACGCACCCGGACGATTGGCCTCACCGGAATGCGCTACTTAAAGCGGCAACACCAAGCTAACCTCCACACCATAGCGCATCGTCCTCCTACCTGGAACCACATCCGCCATGACCGCAAGCGCGAATGCTCTGCGGGAGAGCTTGTCTTCGGGGGTGGAGCTCGAGGTCGTCGCCCTCGGTCAAGTCGTCGCACAAGCGGTGGTCACGCTGGCGGCCGACGACGGGAGCACCGTCAGCCACGCATCCTAATTGCCGCCGTCCAACGTCTGGCACCATCGAGGTCGGGGACTCCTCCGAGGATGAGTAGGGCATGGGAGGCGGCAGGGCATGGTGTGCCAACTGGCCGGTCCGTCTCCCGTGTTCTACTTTTCCTCGCCGGAGACCGCACCTTCACTTCACGGGTCTTGAACCCCACCCCCGTACATGGAGATCACAGATGGAGGACGTCAGTCGCCGCCGTAGAATAGGATTAGGGTTGGGTTTCTTTTATTTTTTTGTCCTATAAAAGTTCGAATTGTAATGAAAATCTGCCGTGTTTGCATTAATCTCGGCCGGTGTATATGAACTTTCACAATAATATACATATTGTAGGAGTAATAGCAAGATGCCCGTGCGTTGCACGAAAGATCAAGATCTTGTGGGAGAAAAGGATGAACGAGGGAAAGCCTTATCTGCAAATGTGGAGAGGAGTGCGGGTAAATTGTCAAAGTTTCCTTCCTATCCGTTAGATATAGATCAGACGGCCTATATTGCAAGATCGCACACATCTTTCTACATCTACGGGAACCTACGAAAGGGTTAACGTAAATTGCCTCTCTCTCTCCTCCCCTGATTTTCATGGTGGTGGGCCCCTCCCTCCCCCAATCTACAATCAACAGCTCACACATTTCACATTACGTTAATTACGTAACTGGGATTACGTAGGTGTAGCATTACTCGTCCTAAATAACCCAACTAAGCCAACCTCCCAGCATATCGCGCGGGAAAAGACCCGGTCGCGCCGTTTTAGTCGGGATTACCGGATTACTAGTAGTAGTATCGATGGATCACGCGAAGCAACAAATTTTTTTTGAGGGGGCGAAGCTCCTAGTTTAAAAGGAAAAAATGCGGTACACTCACAACACTCCTGTCGCGGTCGCATTGCACCCCACACACATTTGGTCCTGCACACGGCCCACACAAACGGAACGCGCTTCGGCTTGCCTCTTCACTGACACGTGGGACTGCACTTGGAGAAACCGACCATGCACCAAACTCCCCCGGCCCACCGCGCGAAAATCCTCCTCCCCCCCACACCCAAAAATTCCCACCAAATCCGATTCAACCGTCCTTCGGTCGACTAGCCAATAATATTCCCCAAACCCCCTCCCCCCTGTCCCCCTCCACTCCATTCGCTTCGCCAAAGCCGCCCTCCCTGCCGCACCGATACGTCGGCGCCACGGTTCGGCGATCCTCTCGCTCCCATAGTACGCTCTCGTAGACTGATGTCCTCTAGCCGCGCCGCCACCTCTGGCTACGTTCTTGTGGAGGCGCACGGCGGTCAGCGCCGCCACCGCTGGCGACGTTGTGTGGAGACGCACGACGGTCAGCTTCTCCCACAGTACGCGCATTCTAGACTGAGGCCCTGTTCATGTCGGTGTAGAGCTGAATGTTAGCTGATAGACGTTGTTAATCTCACTGTTTGCCGAAGTAGTTTACTGTCAATATGCTCTGCTTAAGAAGCTTCCTTGCTCTGTTTTACACTTAATCTGCTTAGCTGAGATGGCATGCCAAGGCCGATTAGTTGCTAAAATATCCTGCCATATATTTATTGTGACGTAGATTGCCATTGTCTAGTAGCCAATCTGTTAGCTGAAATAGCTCTACACCGTTTTATACTCGATCTTTGTTGCTGCGATGGCCTTTGATAGTTCGAGGGCTGTGTGCTCGGCCTCATTGACTGCTGAAACAGACTACCATAATTGGGCACTCAAATCAATTTGCTGAATTAGCTTTACATATATTTCGTTACTTAGATCTGCTCATCCAAATATCTTGCCATAGCTTTAGACATCGACCTAGGTATTTTTTCTGGACTTCATAAAAAAGCATATATGTTTTCCCTGTAATATCTAGTAGAAGAACTAATTTGTATGTCTAACAGATGGACATGACTTGGATAACTTCTTCTCGAAGATTCTCCGCTGCATATGTCGAGGGGGTTGAAAACTTCATGAACTTTATCAGAGCTGAGTACGGTGGTCCGAAATCAGATGTGCTCTGCCCGTGTAGCAGTTGTATGAATTCAGTTACAAGACCCCAGTCAACTGTGCAAAATCATCTACACTTGTATGGGATGTTGGTCACATATACTAGGTGGGTTCATCATGGTGAAGCTGTGAACGTCAATGTTATTGACTACGTGGAAGCAGCAGATCACCATCTTGATCTGCCTGATGCTCAGGTGGAAGAGGAAGAGGAGGTGGTGGTGGTGGAGCCAGTGAGTTTGACCAACATTGAAACAATGCTACAAAATGCTCATGCATTCCGTGAACTTTCATGTGCAGAAGAAAAACGGTGGGCCCGCATGTTGGAACAATGCAACATTGCTGTCACCCTAGGAAATAAGCTGTCAGTATTCTCAGCTATGGTCACCTTTCTTCAGGTGAAGACATCTAAGCGGATGACCAACAAATCATTCGATGTGATGTTGGCTGCTTTCCGTGAATCTTTCCCAGATGCGTCTGAGCTGCCACACACCTACAGTAAAATGAAGAATTTCCTTCGTGCAGTTGGAATTGGATATGATATGATCCATGTTTGTAAGAATAATTGTGTTCTGTTCCGGAAGGATTATGCCAACTTAAGTGAATGCCTGAAATGCAAATCATCAAGATGGAAAGATGGCGATGCTGTGAAGAGGATTCCTCATAATGTTCTGAGACATTTTCCAATTACACTAAGATTGCAGATGTTGTTTCATTATGCTGAAACAAGAGAGGATGTACTGTGGCATTCTAGGAACCACGAGTACAGAGATCAGAATGTAATGAGCCATCCATCTCATGGTAGTGAGTGGAAAAGCTTCAATGATAAACACAAAGAGTTTGCTGCTGACCCGAGAAACATTAGACTTGGCTTAGCTTCAGATGGATTTAACCCATTTGGCCACCAGAGCGCCACATATAGCATGTGGCCAGTGCTTGTTATCCCTTACAACATGCCTCCAAATGTCTGCACCAAAGAATCAAACTACATGATGGCCTTGCTCATCCCAGGTCCAAAAAGTCCTAGGAAGGATTTTGGTTTGTTCATGGAGCCTCTTGTGGAGGAACTTCAACAGCTATGGAAGGGTGTTCTCACTCGAGACCTATATAGCAGCCCACCAGCTGATTTCTTTCTGCGTGCTGTTATAATTTGGTGCATCCATGATTATCCGGCTTTGGGCACTATGTCAGGGCGAACGACACATGGTTACAATGCATGCGTTCGCTGTGACAAGAATCCGATGTCATACGCAATACTTAGCAAGATCTGTTACATTGGACACCACCGTTTCCTTGCCAAGGACAAGCCACATCATAGAAAATACCGAAGACATGTGTTCAATGCAAAGCATGAAACCGTGCTGCACCAAAGAGGCTCACCGCCGATGAGTTGCAAGTGGAATTAGAGAAGGTCAGACATTTTACACCAGGAAACCATCCTGGTAATGGTAGCGGGAAAAGGAAGCGTGGCAGGGTAGAAGAGAGATTATTGTTTACCCGCAGGTCCACTTTGTGGGACTTGGAGTATTGGGAAGATTTGGATCTGCGGCATAATCTTGATGTGATGCACATTGAGAAAAATATATGTGACAGCATTATCGGCACACTTCTTAATATTGAAGGCAAGATGAAAGATACCTTAAAATCTAGGATTGATTTGACACACCTGGGTATCAGAAAGAATTTGCAGATGCAAGATGAAGGTAAACCATGGGATATGGCACCAGCTGTGTACGTCTTGGACAAGGTAAAAAGAAAATAATTCTGCGAGGTCCTGTCACGTGTGAGATTCCCACATGGATTTTCTTCCAACCCTGAAAGGAGAGTCAATGAAGATGGAAACAAGGTACAAGGGTTGAAAACTCATGACTGCCACGTCCTACTTCAAAGGGTTTTACCTGTTATCCTTAGAGGATTGGGCCACTCTGACTTATACAGAGCAGTTGTAGAGTTGGGACAATTCTTCAGGCAACTCTGCAGTAGGAATATGAGGATAGATGCTTTGGAGCGTCTTAGAGACAAGATACCAACTATCCTATGCGACCTTGAGAAGATATATCCTCCAGCCTTCTTTGATGTGATGGTGCATTTGGCTGTTCATCTACCTGATGAGGCACTACTTAGAGGTCCAGTATAGTATGGATGGATGTACCCTATTGAAAGGCGGCTAGGCACTTTCAAGGGCTATGTTAGGAATAGAGCTAGACCCGAGGGTTCCATTGCAGAGGCCTACATTGCTACAGAAGCGTTGACATTCTGCTCAAAATACATTGAAACAACTGATCAGCTTAGCAAAGAGGTGGGTGAAGACAATCCCGGGCTCAATGTTTTTGACTATTCTGTTCGAGTAATAGGGAAGAGTCGACAAGAGGACAAACCTAAAGATTTGGACAAAATGGTTTGGTATGTGTTGAATAACTGTCCTGAGATACTACCTTATATCTAGTAAGTGCAGTACTGCAGCTTATACATCGTAATCTACTAAACTTGCAGCACATTCTTATATATTTAGATGATTGACGCGATCACTATGTTGTGCAGCATCTACAAAGAGGAGTTACTGCCGCAAAATCCAAGAAACATTGACAAACTGGTTATGGCAGGATTTGCGAAATAGTTCAAGAACCATGTAAGCTTTTGAAGTGCACTGACGGTTTTTTTAATATATTGAGTACAGAAGATGGATCAGCTTGCCTATTTTCTAACATAGGTTAAGAAGATGCGGGAGGATAGGCAGGCAGTTGATGATGCCCTTTACTCACTAGCAATGGGTCCTGACACTCAGGTAAGACATTATGAATCTTGCCTTGTTGGAGATGTGTGCTACAACACCCTTGCACGAGACAAAGGCAGGAAGACACAAAACAGTGCCATCATGAGCATGGATATGTATGCCAAAGAGACAACTGAAATGTATGCTAACATAACAGACATTATTCAGTTGCAGTATATCTCCAGTTTCGAGGATCATCGGTGTGTGGTTCTATTGTGTTGTCATTGGTATAACCTGTTTTCCAGGATCGCGAAACACAGAACTGATGATTATTTCAAATCCATCAATGTCAAGGCGGCTTACCAGACCAACGAGCCTTTTATTTTGGCAAATCAAGCAACACAGATATTTTTCTGGGAAGACACATTTGCACGTAGTGATGACTGGAGCGTATTGCAAAGGTTTGAGCAGAGGAATTCGTTTAATGAAGTGTCAGGACCCCGATTCCAAGTCACATCGATCTAGCCTGTAACACCTCATATCACTTTGCGGCCTCACGCACGGTATCCCACGGGTGTCGCCTTACCATGGCCCGGGACCGTTTGCGCCTTTTGGCTCACGTATATGATAGTGTCGCTAGCATCCATATGACAGAGAACCCGGGCCGACATGGCTAGTCGTGAACCCAAAGCGGCACAGACCTATGGAGACAGGCATACATGAATCACATCGAACATGTCGGTCATCAACGAGTGATTCCGGGCTGTAGCACTGGGCTAACAGGACTCCGGGGAACCCCGGGCTGTAGCAGGCTAGGCAGGACTCCGGAAGTCACCGTGTGACATTTCCCCGAAGGGACAGACATAGGGACAAAGTGAAACACATGCCGGCGAGTCAAGTGTCCTGAACAGTAGTGTTGGGCTAGCAGGACTCTGGTGAACTGGGCTGTAGCGGACTACTATGGCTCGAGGAACACTAGACTACATTTCCCCATAAGAAAGGCTGCCAAGGATAAACAACTAGATTGTCGGATCCCACTCATACCAAGCATTTCAATCATACACACAATATGCCCGATATGAGTACATACAACATGGCATCACAACAAAACTCTACAACTCAAGTACTCTATTTAAAGGCTCCAGAGAGCCATACATAACATGTCATACGGATAGGGGTCACATGACACGATACTCAAGTCATACAATCATACAAGCACATGCGGAAGCAACTAGTCTGAGTACAGACTCTAGAAAGAAAGAAGGCTTCTCGAAGCCTGTCTATCTACATAGGGCCCTCCATGGCCAGGATCACCACCTGGGTGGCTAGTCACTCGTCGACGTCAAGGTTTACATAAAACCCATCGGAGGGGGCAGTGTTGTCGTCTGAAAACAACAAATAAGCAAACATGAGTACAAAGGTACTCAGCAAGTCTTACATCAGAACCTACTATACATGCTTATTCTCAAGAAGGCGGTGGGGTTGATGCAGCAAGCCAGCTTTGACTCTTGGCTAAGCTATCCTACGGAACTCCACCAGTAAAATAGTTTTCGCACACGAGTCCACTACTCACCAACACAATACTCCACCGAGGATCCTCCCTCGTCATCCTACGAGAGGGCCATCCTCGGTACTCACACTTATCTTGAGTCTTTTAGTAGTATCCATTAACTTGTCTATGAACTGTATATGCAACCAAGTAGTCCTTTACCGCGGACGCGGCTATTCGAATATTTTTATACCCTACAGGGGTGTACTTCGTCACACATGTTTCCACCACTTAGCGTCTGCACATGACATGTGCTCGGCAGACTTCAAGCGAAAACCGACGTGGGTGTAGACCATCACCTGACTAACCTCACAAGTCTCTAGTCTAGGTTTATCACCTATTCAGGTTCCATCCGCAAGGAAATCCGGCCGGGGTGTCCTCAACGGCCCCAAACGATGTGAACAGGGTTCCTGAGACACCAAACGGGTGACTCGGTACACCGTGCCATGGTGTATCTACCGCAACATAGCCCACCCCTAGGGTCAGCGGTACGCACGGCCGCCAACACATGTCCTACAAACACCAGAAACTAGTTGCAACTCCTGGACAGAGGCGAGAGGGGTTAGTAAGTCGAGCGGGGTCATATTTCAGGGCCCAATGTGTGGTAGTAGCTGAATCTTAAATCACGCATATAGATCTCAGTTTTTAGGGACGGCCTCAATGAAACAACCCACCATGTACTCCTACATGGCCTCTCATCGATACCTTTACCAAAACATGTTCAACACATCCCTCACATTACCGGCATAAGCATTTCACTCTAGCCCATCTCCCAGATGAACCAGACCTGACACAACTCTAAGCATAGCAGGCATAGCAAGGTAGGAATCACATACATGGCTCAATCAACTCCTACACATGCTAGTGGGTTTCATCTAGTTACTGTGGCAATGACAGGTCATGCAGAGGATAAGGGTTCAACTATCGTAGCACACAGCAGTTTGAATCGCTTTGTCTTAATGCAGTAAGCAAGAGCAGAAGCGAGAACATGGGTTTGTATCGGAATGATCAATGGTTGCTTGCCTGATGGAGTGGTAGCGGGATACTGCCCTTCAGTTGGATACTCGTGAATATCCTCGGAGGCAGAACCTACCACGGAGAACACATTGGAACACAATCAACACATGACGATATGCAACAATATGATGCATGCTATGACATGGCAATATGATTGTGTCTTGGCCTAATGCAAGCTAAAATAGAAAGGGATGAACTCATTTGAATCAAAGATTCAAATATTAGCTCATTAAACATGGCATTTATAGTGCATTACCTTATTCTGCCTAAACAGCAAGGTAAACTTGTTTTGTCATGCATGAAACCATTACAGATGGATAGATTGAATTTTTCTGATAATTTTTCATATATAAATTATTTCATTTGGAGTTACGGTTGAATTTCTATGAATTTTTGAAGTTTGAACTATTTCCTGGAATTTCCTGTATAAAAATAAATCCAGAAAATGCATTACTGCGTCAGCATTGCGTCATGCTGACCTCAGCAGGTCAAAGGCGCCAGCCCAGGTCAAACCTGACTGGTGGGCCCCTTCTGTCAGCCTCTCAGTGCACTAACTACGTTTAGTTAGCCTAATTACTGGGCAGGGCCCACTAGTCAGTGACTATACTAATTAAACTAACTAATTTTAGTTAGAAACTAATCTGGATAATTAGCAAAGGGGGGCCCACTTGTCATTGACTCAAAGGAGTCAACCTGGGCCCACCCAGTCCACGTTAGTGGTCAAACCACCGGTCAACAGGGCTAATCCCGCCGGCGTTGAGTTGCCAGCGAGGCCGAGATGGCGGAGGGCTTCGGAAAATGCCCTCAGGCGACCAAATCGACGGCGGAGACCATCTACTGGTAGCTGGGAACGAGCCGCAGCGTTTGGTGGTGGTAGTTGGGCTCGGGGTGGCCGGAAACGTCGCCAACAACGAGCTTGGCGGTCGCCGGAGTCGGGTGAGGTCGGTTTCGACGCTACGGTGCACGGGAGGAAGATCTGGTGGTGGCTACGGGTTCCTGGTGCTGCACTGAGCATGGTGAGGCGCTCGGACGCGTGCTTACACGGTCGTAGCCACGACGGCGACATGGCCGGCGGCGAGGAGCGCTCGGGCTCGAAGGGGGCGGTGGCTACGAGGCATAATCGAGCACGGGAACTAGGGGGAAAAGAAGAGGAGCTCACAGCGGAGCCGAAGAGGGGGTCAGCGAGCTCGGGGACGGGCTGGAGAAGAGGTGCGGTCGCCGGCGATCTCGGATGCCCGAGGTTGAAGACGAGGGCGAAGGCGGCGTGGCAGGGCTTCCGGCGAAGCGTGGCTCGGTGGGGAGGACGAGGGAGTCGAGGCGGAGCTGATGGGCTCGTCGGAGGGGCGAGGGGAGGTCTCTGGCGACGACTACGGCGATCGGCGGTGAGGGACGCGCTCGGCCATCGCGGGAGAGGATGAGGGAGACGAGGGGGAGAGTGAGAGAGGATGAGAGGCAGACGTGGGGGTCGCGTGGCGTCCTCTGGGCGTCTCCCGGCGTCGGCAGAAGCAGGAGGTGGCCGGCGCGTGGCCGGCGCGCGGCGAGCACACGCCCCTGCCTTCTAGCGCGAGGTAGGGGGTGACTGGCCGAGCCAGTAGGCTGGGCCGAGCCAGGTAAGGCCCAGGTGGGCTTCTTTCTCCCGTTTTTTTGATTTAGTTTTTGTTTTCTATTAAACTGTAACTGTTTAGCTTTATTTAAAATACTAGAACATTTCCAAAAATCCTGAAAATAAATTTGGCCTCTGTTTAGAATATTTCCAACAGGAAACATTTACTCCCAGAATTATTTGAGCATTTAAATTATTTTATAGCATTTAAATGCCCAAATTCAAATACTTATGATTTAATTCAATGACCTTCTGTTGACCTAGAAAATTGTGCACCAATTTTGCCAGAGGTTCTAACCTAAGACAAAGAGGGTGAACATTTTAGAAGGGCATTTCAGGTTCATTGAAATTATTTTTAGTAAACCCAAGTTGATTTCAAAAGGGTGCTGGGGGTTCTGCCTTCCCCGTTTCAAGTTTCTGATGAAAAGTAAACATGATGCACACTCTAATGCATGGACTAGCTAGGGTGTGACAACTCACCCCCACTCAAAAGAATCTCGTCCCGAGATTTAGGATCCTCTGGAAAGAAGGTGGGGTACTCGAGTCGAAGACGATCCTCCCTTTCCCAAGTGGCTTCTTCCTCGGAATGATGTGACCATTGAACCTTGAGAAACTTGATATTATGACGTCGAGTGGTACGCTCGGCTTGATCAAGGATACGAACTGGATATTCCCGATAAGAGAGGTTATCTTGTAGCTCAAGCGTTTCGTGGTCCACTCCATGGATAGGATCCGCGAAGCAACGCCTGAGTTGTGAAACATGGAAGACATCGTGAACTCTGGAAAGATGCGGGGGTAGTTCCAATTGGTAGGCAACTTCTCCTCGTTTGGCAAGAATATGAAAGGGTCCAATGTAACGAGGAGCCAACTTGCCTTTGATACCGAAACGATGGGTTCCCTTTAACGGAGTAACCCGGAGGTAAGCCTTCTCGTCGACTTCATAAGTCATAGGCTTATGTTTACGATCATATTGACTCTTTTGATGAGATTGGGATGTTTTCAATTTCTCACGAATAACGCGAACCTGTTCTTCTGCTTCCTGAATCATATCCGGGCCAAAGAGTCGTCTTTCCCCGGTTTCTGACCAGTTAAGAGGCGTTCGACATTTTCGTCCATGAAGAACTTCGAAAGGAGCTTTGCCTAAGCTGGCTAGATAACTATTGTTATAAGCAAACTCCGCGAATGGAAGGCATTTCTCCCAACTCATTCCGAACGAGATGACGGAGGCTCGGAGCATATCTTCCAGAATTTGATTGACTCGTTCCACTTGACCACTTGATTGAGGATGGAAGGCGGTGCTAAAGGAGAGACGAGTTCCCATAGCATTTTGGAAACTTTCCCAAAATCGAGAGGTGAAGAGACTCCCACGGTCTGAGTTAATTTCCAATGGAACACCATGAAGAGACACTATTCGGGAGATGTATAAATCGGCTAGCTGGCTAGCGGTGATACTCTCACGAACAGGTAGAAAGTGGGCTACCTTGGAAAGTCGGTCGATCACAACGAAGATGGCATTATTCCCTCTCTTGGTCCTGGGAAACCCAGTGATGAAATCCATACTGATTTTATCCCATTTCCATTCAGAAATAGCCAAAGGTTGAAGGGTGCCAGCAGGCCGTTGATGCTCTGCTTTAACACGGCGACAAACGTCGCAGCTAGCAATGTATTGAGCGATTTCTCTCTTCATCCTAGTCCACCAAAACCTCTGGCGTAGGTCTTGATACATTTTAGTACTACCGGGATGAATGGTGAGAGGGGATTCATGAGCTTCCTTAAGGATCAACTAGCGTAGATGTTGTTTCTTGGGAACCACCAAACGGTTCTCGAAGAATACAGCACCTCACTCATCCATGGAGAAACATTTAGCAACTCCGCTAGCGATGTTTTCCTTAATCCGGGATATGCCCTTATCACGCTTCTGGGCAGCTATGATTTGATCCATAAGGGTAGGTTTCGCCA
The DNA here is from genome assembly GCF_002162155.2 of Triticum dicoccoides. Taxonomy (NCBI): domain Eukaryota; kingdom Viridiplantae; phylum Streptophyta; class Magnoliopsida; order Poales; family Poaceae; genus Triticum; species Triticum dicoccoides. The sequence continues at coordinate 393,253,971 of NC_041390.1, read as the reverse complement.
CCAGGGTGGATAGGAATCCTCGAGGAACAATGTGAAGATTAAGCTTACGAAATTCCTCATGGAGAAATGGTTGACTTTGTTGTAACATCAGGTTGTTACAATAGGACTTACGGCTTAGCGCATCAGCCATGACATTGGCTTTGCCCGGGGTGTAAGTTATTCCTAAGTCGTAATCCAAGATCAACTCAACCCAACGTCTTTGCCTGAGATTCAAATCTGGTTGGGTGAAGATATATTTCGAACTTTGGTGATCGGTGAAGATCTCGCAATGATTACCGAGGAGGTAATGTCGCCAAGTTTTAAGTGCATGGACTACAGCTGCAAGCTCTAGATCATGTGTGGGATAATTTTCCTCATGTGGGTGTAATTGTCGTGAAGCATAGGCAATTACCTGACGATCTTGCATGAGTATGCAACCTAGTCCTTGTCGCGAGGCGTCGCAATAGATAATAAAGTCCTTGGAGAAATCTGGTGGTACCAGTACGGGAGCAGATGTCAGGCGTCTTTTCAGTTCCTGAAAGCTGAACTCGCACTATGGAGTCCACTCGAACTTTTTATCTTTCTTGAGGAGTTCAGTTAGAGGTTTAGCAACCTTGGAGAAATTCTCGACGAAGCGGCGGCAATAGCTCGCTAGGCCAAGGAAACTCCAAACTTGCTTGACCGTTTCAGGTGGAGTCCAATCAAGGATGGCTTGAATTCGCTCGAGATTGACAGCAATACCCTTACCAGAGATTACATGGCCTAGATAGGTCACTTTTGGCAACCAAAATTCACACTTGGAGAATTTGGCATAAAGGCGATGCTCTCGAAGTTTCATCAATATCAGCCTTAGATGTATGGCATGTTCCTCTTCATTCTTGGAGTAGATGAGTATGTCATCGAGGTATACTACGACGAATTTATCCAAGTACTCCATGAAGACCGAGTTCATTAACCGAGAGAAGGTAGCCGGGGCATTGGTTAAACCGAAGGACATGACGGTGTACTCGTATTGGCCATAACGAGTAACAAAGGCCGTTTTGGGTATGTCCCTGTTTCTGATTTTGATTTGATGGTAACCCAACCTCAAATCCATCTTGGAGAAGACTGAGGATCCAGCAAGCTGATCATACAGATCGTTGATCCTGGGAAGCGGATATTTGTTCTTGATGGTGACCAAGTTGACAGGTCGGTAATCCACAACCATTCGATCCGTTCCATCCTTCTTCTTAACGAAGAGGACGAGGCAAGCCCAAGGAGAGGAACTAGGACGGATGAAACCCTTTTCCAAGGACTCATCGAGTTGATTCTTAAGCTCGGCTAGTTCTAGGGGTGCCATCTTATAGGGTCTTCTAGAAATTGGAACGGTTCCTGGAACAAGGTCTATCACAAACTCGACATCCCTGTCAGGTGGAACACCTGGCAGTTCCTCTGGAAAGACATCCGGAAAATCTCAGACTACCGGAACATCCTCAAGGTCTGGAAGAGGGTTGGCATTTAGTGAGTAAAGATGGCGCTTGGCCACTCGAGTTAAGACATTGACTATCTTGCCCGATGGGTGAGTAAGTTGAATGGTTCTAGTGGCACAATCGATCTTAGCATAATGAGCTGACATCCAGTCCATACCCAAGATGATATTTATTTCGGAGGACTTGAGAGCTATTAAGGATGCAAGGAAGACAAGTCTATCGACAAGAATTTCGTTCCCATGGCTTACTCTAGAAGTTTTCCATTTGGAACCCGGAGTTTGAATTACCATGGAAGTGGGCATGTCGCAGAATGTCATGTTATGCAATCAAGCATAGTTCTCGGATATGAATGAATGAGATGCTCTAGTATCGAAAAGAACAGATGCCGGATGGCAGTTAACAAGGAGCGTACCAAGGACGACGTTAGGATCCTCATGAGCCTCCTCGGCTGAAACATAATTGACATGGCCACGTACAGTGGTGGCCGGCTTGGCGTAGAAGGTCTTCCCCGCTGGCTTACCACGGCCAACGGACTTCCCAGTTTGATTGGGGTTGTTGTTCTAGGGACACTCTCGGCTATAGTGACCCGGCTCTCCACACTTGAAGCACGTCACCACATTGGGGCGTGGAGCAGCATTAGCAGCGGGGCCACCATAGGGCTTGGGCGGTGCAAATTGCTGGTTGGGACGAGGTGCCTCAAAGGATAGCCTCGGGATGAACCTGGGTGGCAGTGCCGTGCTTGGAATCCACACCCGGCGCTTCTGAGTTCCAGAGCCGGATGAAGAGCCAAAATCACGGGAGTGCTTGCGTGAAGCATCATAATCAGTCTGGCCCGTCTCAGCACTGATGGCTTTATTGACCAACTTCTGAAAGGATGTGCACTCGTGTAGACGGAGACCGCGGCGAAGCTCAGGGCTAAGTCCCTTGCGGAACCTTGCCTGCTTCTTAGCGTCAGTAGAAACCTCTTCAGGAGCATAACGTGCCAGATTCCCAAATTCACGACTATAAGCATCCACAGTCAGTCTTCCTTGGGTGAAGTTGCAGAATTCCTCCCTCTTGCGATCCATGAGACCTTCCGGAATGTGATGCTCACGGAAAGCCTCACTGAATTCAACCCAAGTAGTGATTTGGCCGACCAGGCGCATAGCTTCGAAGTTTTCCCACCAAAGGCTAGCAGGGCCTTCGAGGTGATAGGCAGCATAGGTAACCTTGTCGGCTTCGGCTACGTTGGCAGAACGTAGCTTGTGGGTGATGCTGCGAAGCCAGTCATCCGCGTCGAGGGGCTCGACGGACTGGTTAAACTTTGGTGTGTACAGCTTGATAGAGTCATTGATTGACACCAAGTCATTTCGTGGGTGGCGTGCAGTGTTCTGCTTAATCCGCTCCAGCAGGCGGTTAGTCTCACGCTTGTTTCTTTCCGCCTCCAGCATTACTTCGGCCAGAGAAGGCGGGTGAGGCAGATTTTCACCTCTAGCTGCACTGGCTTCCCCCTGCTCCGAAACAGCAGGGTTGCCGCGGGTGTTGACCATCCTAGGAGAAAACAAGACAACGGTTTAGACAAGGATGGCTCAAACTTAGCAAGGAAGTGCAGAATGTAATGGATAACATGGAATGCAGAGATGTTCATCCGTATGTCATGGTAATATAAAACTGCCATATATATACCAACGGTCATACACATCATACATAGTTTAGTACTAGCCCAGGATACAGTACAACTATGATGAAAGATGTTACATCTCATCGGAGGCATTCCAAGCTCCTATACATTATTTGTCTACACCTCCGGAATCGATTACACGCCAAGTCATATTCCACAAGTCACGCAGGACAGTGGAGATACAACTACTACAATACTAGTGGTATTACTACTAACTCAGACAGCTCCGTAGTAGTCCTCATAGAAGTCACCTCCATAGCCTGGAAGTTCAACGTGACCATCCGGAAACAGACGGTCCTGAGGATCCTGTGGACCATAGGGGCTAGGATGGGGTCTTGGACCAACAAATGGTGGCCTGCGGGGACCACGGGGTGGGGTGATGCCTCCCACATCACGCCAATCCACCATGTCTGGCAGAGCTGATCTCACAGGATACAGATCCCTTGTATCCATACATCCAGCTTGCACCGCAGGTGCAAACCGAGTCGATGTGGCCTAATGATCAGCACGGGTATTGAAAAGCTCCAACCTCAAGGCCCGATTCTCTCGGTCCTTATCTTCGAGCATCTCGGCAGTGGTACGAGTTAATGAGTCCTCCTGAGTGGAGTCAGCATAGATGGCCTGAAGATACCCTTGCGTTCCCGGAAGTGAAGCTGGCATGTAACGGAAGTCGGTGTTCCGAAGCAGGCCAGTCCGGACTCGCATGATGGTCATCATGGAATAGGCAGCATCCTGCACAGCCATCTCAACGGTAACCCCGAGTCCATAGGAACAGTGAAGGGGCTCGGTAGATCCAGGATAAGAAGGAAATATCCTGACGGTGCAGAAATACTGGCTTTGGTTAAAGTCGCGGAACTACTCTTCGACGGTGTATTCGGGATACCAACGGTAACCCGTCTCGATCATGACCCGGACTAACATAGCAGTATAACCGGGCACGTCGAGGCACCTGGTCAGGCGAACCACTTGGTTATGAACACGGTTGGCCATCTGAAAGCACAACCACAAGACAAAGACATCAGAATTTCTAGGGAAAATTGGACAACATAACGGCTGTAAATGCTCAGAAAAAGATTTGAGACAACCACAACAGTTCACAATACCACTCAACAACATCATATCAAGGTTATGATTCAATTAGCAACATACTAAGAATGGTAGAAACTGAACTGGGACTTGTAACAACAATCCTATAAGCTACAACGGATTAGTAACACGTGAACCTGATAGAGGAAAGAGAGCCTAGTCCTTAACCCACGTTGAATGAGGAGAGAATGACTCAGATCAGAGGCATAGGTAAAGGAGTAAAAGAACCTTACGTTCCCTCCCATAATCAATTCCCCTACATATAACTAGAGCATTTCTAGACTCGACATCGACCAGTTTGGCTCAACGAACCTACAGGCAGTCCGGCTCTGATGCCAACGCTGTCAGGACCCCGATTCCAAGTCACATCGATCTAGCCGGTAACACCTCATATCACTTTGCGGCCTCACGCACGGTATCCCACGGGTGTCGCCTTACCATGGCCCGGGACCGTTTGCGCCTTTTGGCTCACGTATATGATAGTGTCGCTAGCATCCATATGACAGAGAACCCGGGCCGACATGGCTAGTCGTGAACCCAAAGCGGCACAGACCTATGGAGACAGGCATACATGAATCACATTGAACATGTCGGTCATCAACGAGTGATTCCGGGCTGTAGCACTGGGCTAACAGGACTCCTGGGAACCCCGGGCTGTAGCAGGCTAGGCAGGACTCCGGAAGTCACCGTGTGACATTTCCCCGAAGGGACAGACAAAGGGAAGAAGTGAAACACATGCCGGCCAGTCAAGTGTCCTGAACAGTAGTGCTGGGCTAGCAGGACTCCGGTGAACCGGGCTGTAGCGGACTACTATGGCTCGAGGAACACTAGGCTACATTTCCCCATAAGAAAGGCTGCCAAGGATAAACAACTAGATTGTCGGATCCCACTCATACCAAGCATTTCAATCATACACACAATATGCCCGATATGAGTACATACAACATGGCATCACAACAAAACTCTACAACTCAAGTACTCTATTTAAAGGCTCCAGAGAGCCATACATAACATGTCATCGGATAGGGGTCACATGACCCGATACTCAAGTCATACAATCATACAAGCACATGCGGAAGCAACTAGTCTGAGTACAGACTCTAGAAAGAAAGAAGGCTTCTCGAAGCCTGTCTATCTACATAGGGCCCTCCATGGCCAGGATCACCACCTGGGTGGCTAGTCACTCGTCGACGTCAAGGTTTACATAAAACCCATCGGAGGGGGTAGTGTTGTCGTCTGAAAACAACAAATAAGCAAACATGAGTACAAAGGTACTCAGCAAGTCTTACATCAGAACCTACTATACATGCTTATTCTCAAGAAGGCGGTGGGGTTGATGCAGCAAGCCAGCTTTGACTCTTGGCTAAGCTATCCTACGGAACTCCACCAGTAAAATAGTTTTCGCACACGAGTCCACTACTCACCAACACAATACTCCACCGGGCATCCTCCCTCGTCATCCTACGAGAGGGCCATCCTCGGTACTCACACTTATCTTGAGTCTTTTAGTAGTATCCATTAACTTGTCTATGAACTGTATATGCAACCAAGTAGTCCTTTACCGCGGACGCGGCTATTCGAATAGTTCTATACCCTGCAGGGGTGTACTTCATCACACATGTTTCCACCACTTAGCGTCTGCACACGACATGTGCTCGGCAGACTTCAAGCGAAAACCGACGTGGGTGTAGACCACGACCTGACTAACCTCACAAGTCTCTAGTCCAGGTTTATCGCCTATTCAGGTTCCATCCGCAAGGAAATTCGGCCGGGGTGTCCTCAACGGCCCCAAACGATGTCAACAGGGTTCCCGAGACACCAAACGGGTGACTCGGTACACCGTGCCACGGTGTATCTACCGCAACATAGCCCACCCCTAGGGTCAGCGCTACGCACGGCCACCAATACATGTCCTACAAACACCAGAAACTAGTTGCAACTCCTGGACAGAGGCGAGAGGGGTCAGTAAGTCGAGCGGGGTCATATTTCAGGGCCCAATGTGTGGTAGTAGCTGAATCTTAAATCACGCATACAGATCTCAGTTTTTAGGGACGGCCTCAATGAAACAACCCACCATGTACTCCTACATAGCCTCTCATCGATACCTTTACCAAAACATGTTCAACACATCCCTCACATTACCGGCATAAGCATTTCACTCTAGCCCATCTCCCAGATGAACCAGACCTGACACAACTCTAAGCATAGCAGGCATAGCAAGGTAGGAATCACATACATGGCTCAATCAACTCCTACACATGCTAGTGGGTTTCATCTTGTTACTATGGCAATGACAGGTCATGCAGAGGATAAGGGTTCAACTACCGTAGAACACAGCAGTTTGAATCGCGTTGTCTTAATGCAGTAAGCAAGAGCAGAAGCGAGAACATGGGTTTGTATCGTAATGATCAATGGTTGCTTGTCTGATGGAGTGGTAGCGGGATACTGCCCTTCAGTTGGATACTCGTGAATATCCTCAGAGGCAGAACCTACCACGGAGAACACATCGGAACACAATCAACACATGACGATATGCAACAATATGATGCATGCTATGACATGGCAATATGATTGTGTCTTGGCCTAATGCAAGCTAAAATAGAAAGGGATGAACTCATTGGAATCAAAGATTCAAATATTAGCTCATTAAACATGGCATTTATAGTGCATTACTTTATTCTGCCTAAACAGCAAGGTAAACTTGTTTTGTCATGCATGAAACCATTACAGATGGATAGATTGAATTTTTCTGATAATTTTTCATATATAAATTATTTCATTTGGAGTTACGGTTGAATTTCTATGAATTTTTGAAGTTTGAACTATTTCCTGGAATTTCCTGTATAAAAATAAATCCAGAAAATGCATTACTGCGTCAGCATTGCGTCATGCTGACCTCAGCAGGTCAAAGGCGCCAGCCCAGGTCAAACCTGACTGGTGGGCCCCTTCTGTCAGCCTCTCAGTGCACTAACTATGTTTAGTTAGCCTAATTACTGGGCAGGGCCCACTAGTCAGTGACTATACTAATTAAACTAACTAATTTTAGTTAGAAACTAATCTGGATAATTAGCAGAGGAGGGCCCACTTGTCATTGACTCAAAGGAGTCAACCTGGGCCCACCCAGTCCACGTCAGTGGTCAAACCACCGGTCAAAAGGGCTAATCCCGCCGGCGTTGAGTCGCCGGCGAGGCCGAGACGGCGGAGGGCTTCGGAAAACGCCCTCAGGCGACCAAATCGACGGCGGAGACCATCTACGGGTAGCTGGGAATGAGCCGCAGCGTTTGGTGGTGGTAGTTGGCTTGGGGTGGCCGGAAACGTTGCCGACGACGAGCTTGGCGGTCGCCGGAGTCGGGTGAGGTTGGTTTCTATGCTACGGTGCACGGGAGGAAGATCTGGTGGTGGCTACGGGTTCTTGGTGCTGCACTGAGCATGGTGAGGCGCTCGGACGCGTGCTTACACGGCCGTAGCCACGACGGCAACATGGCCGACGGCGAGGAGCGCTCGGGCTCGAAGGGGGCGGTGGCTACGAGGCGTTATCGAGCATGGGAACTAGGGGGAAAAGAAGAGGAGCTCACAGCAGAGTCGAAGAGGGGGTCAGCGAGCTCGGGGATGGGCTGGAGAAGAGGTGCGGTCACCGGTGATCTCGGATGCCCGAGGTTGAAGACGAGGGCGAAGGCGGCGTTGCAGGGCTTCCGGTGAAGCGTGGCTCGGTGGGGAGGACGAGGGAGTCGAGGCGGAGCTGATGGGCTCGTCGGAGGGGCAAGGGGAGGTCTCTGGCGGCGACTACGGTGATCGGTGGCGAGGGACGCGCTCGGCCATCGCGGGAGAGGATGAGGGAGACGAGGGGGAGAGTGAGAGAGGATGAGAGGGAGACGTGGGGGTCGCGTGGCATCCTCTGGGCATCTCCCGGCGTCGGCAGAAGCAGGAGGTGGCCGGCGCATGGCCGGCGCACGGCGAGCACGCGCCCCTGCCTCCTGGCGCGAGGTAGGGGGTGACTGGCCGAGCCAGTAGGCTGGGCCGAGCCAGGTAAGGCCCAGGTGGGCTTCTTTCTCCCTTTTTTTGATTTAGTTTCTGTTTTCTATTAAACTGCAACTGTTTAGTATTTAAAATACTAGAACATTTCCAAAAATCCTGAAAATAAATGTGGCCTCTGTTTAGAATATTTCCAACAGGAAACATTTACTCCCAGAATTATTTGAGCATTTAAATTATTTTATATCATTTAAATGCCCAAATTCAAATACTTATGATTTAATTCAATGACCTTCTGTTGACCTAGAAAATTGTGCACCAATTTTGCCAGAGGTTCTAACCTAAGACAAAGAGGGTGAACATTTTAGAAGGGCATTTCAGGTTCATTGAAATTATTTTTAGTAAACCCTAGTTGATTTCAAAAGGGTGCTGGGGGTTCTGCCTTCCCCATTTCAAGTTTCTGATGAAAAGTAAACATGATGCACACTCTAATGCATGGACTAGCTAGGGTGTGACATGAAGTTGCACAACAAGATGATGCTTACACTGCTCCTGATGTACAAGATAACACAGATGTTCCTAATATCTTTGAGAACCATCACGTCAATGACGCCGGCGAAAAGATTGCCTGTCGTGCTGTGGACATACAAGAGTTGATCAAGAAGAAGCCAATGTTCGAGGACGTTGAGGACGAAGAAGAAGATGACACCATGGGGAATTACGATTCAGACTGATACACATGGCGAAGATGTTGACCCTGCTGCTGCGGATGATGATTACATTGCTTTTGTCGTATTTGCTTGTCAGAAGACGTTTTTATCTACTATGTGAAATTGTGTTTGCTATGACAACTGAAACCTGATGAACATGTTGTTTAGTATTTTGCTGTGAGAACATCACTTGTTATGTATGTTGATTTGTGTTTGGTGATTGTATGACAACTAAAACATGATGATATTGTTGTTTAGTTGGACTCATATTTGGCTGTGAAACTTGAATTTGAGGACATAGTTTGCTGTTGGACTGCAATTTGCTCGACGTCTTTGAATGAGAACAAAGCTGACCCGACAGGGCCTCTGCTATTTATTTATTTATATGAGCAAAAGGGGATACCCCCTGATTTCCGTTAATAGAAACCATTAGATGTTCACAACACTATGCCCAGCCTGCTACACATGTTTCATTCATTACTAGTTTCAGCAAAGTGTTCATGTCGTAGCCACTGAATACATCACGAGTGCTACATACACTGCAAATAAAGAGATAATCATCCTACAGAGCACATCGATTTTGCCCATTATCTTCACAAGCTCTTTCATCTCATCATCGTTGTCAAGGTCGTTCAGCAACTGTTGCTTGGCCATGATCAGAGGAGCTGCATCTTTAACCTTCTGCTCTGCATCTTCCTCTTATGTCGTTCCTTCAGTTACTTGTCCAACACCCCAACCTGCTGGTATTGGGATTCCTCGGCTAACCAAATAATCAGCGTAGTTGTATTCCCCCACATCAGCAACTTCCCAGAAATACAAATCACACGAATCTTCCCTTTTCTGCACGAATCAAACTAGTAGATCATCAACCAAGCTATTAAAAAAATCAGCAACTGAAAGTAGCAGAACAACACTTAAACATATTATTACCCCATGATTCGGGCATTTTTAGAAGACTCGGCCAGGGTTGCGGATTGTGGTTTAGACGCGACGGATGACTCTGCGTGATTTGCAGCAGTGGCACCACACCAACAGCAGCGGGTTGTGATGAGCAATCGGCTGCGGTGCGCGTGTCGGCGAGGGTGTGATGAGACCCACAGGTGATGGTACGGGTTGCGACTTGGCGCATATCTAGTTGTTGCCTGCTGAAGAGCAGGTGGACGAGCAGCCAGCGGACATGGTTGCTGCGTCCAGAGCTTTTGATGCTAGGCAGAGTAAGTAGAGAAGAGGAGAAGCGAACGTTGGATATGTCAGTTTCATTACTTGCAGAGTATCATAGCACCATATATAGTCATAGTCTAGGTTTGGATTCGGACCAGCTACAGGAGCACGTCTTTCTTTTTTCTAAAACTCGGCAACGTCTCATTACTGGTACACTAGCTTGTTCTGTACGCCTTCCCAAGTCTTTGATTTTCTTTCCCTTTTTTGCGAGGAAGGAGGACAAAATTGAGAGTTCCTCGGACTCGAACCCAAGACCTCTCGGATGAAAACCAAGGGTGCTAGTCACTTATGTGGTGAACATTCCCTGTGAGGAGGACGGCACACGAACGCATTTTCCTCGCAGTTTTCTTCCTATATATAAAAAAGTATGCTACTTGGTGTCCGCTTAGTCAACAAACAATTGTGCCAACCTTGACCGTTGGATTGACATTCAACGTCTGTCGCGTTTCTTCAGTCTCTTCTTCCTCGAGCCGCCAAAGCCAAACTAGCGCCGGCGGGACCGCCTGCTCCTGCCTCCCACGGCTGGCTGTGATCTGCCCCGGCTCCTGTTCGTTCCTGTCCGAGGCCTAGCCATCGTCCTCCGCCTTGGTTCACTCGCCGCCGCGCCGCGCTCCGGTGTTGTCAACATGGTCAATAACCGAGAGGAATAAGGAGATGACTATACATGGTGAGGATGACAGTAGGGACCCAGCAGCGCGCGCAGTAATTTTGTTTTTTCGGGACGGAGAAGGGTATCAACTGGGTTGTGCGGGACCCGTGGCCCGTCGAGCCCAGGCTTTTATTTCATATGTTTAGCACATGACCAGCCCAGTTTGTTTTTTTCCTTTATGAAAATTGCTAGCCAGCTATTTTGTTTTTTGTAGAATAACCAGCTTTTCTATGCACTGCTAGGCCGGAAACCTTTCAAGATGAGGAGGGATGCATTTTGCCCATAAAATGGGCTATAAGTAATAAGAAATGGGCTATAAGTAATAATAAATGGGCTATAAAATGAAAAAATACAGCAAAAACAGACAATTAGTTCCAAAATATTGTTTTCTTTTGGATTTTGATATTTTAAATTTCATTGTTTTTGTGCGGGTAAAATTTCATTGAATTTAAATTAAGGTCAATTTAGATTTAAAATTAATTTGAATCTAGCTAGAAATTTCGGGATGTATGCTGTTTGGGACAGATTTGGAGGCTAACTTGTGGGTCTACTAGGTTGACGTGTACTTTGGCTTTGTCAACTTAGTCCACAAACGATTCTAGCAGCAGTGACCGTTGGATGTTAATCCAACAGGTGTGCTGCTTCTTCAATATCTGATCTTCTTGCTCTAGCCGCCCAAACCAGCTCCGGTGGGACTGCCTGCTCCCGCCTCCCATGGCCGGCTGTGCTGCTGCATAGGCCGCACCGCCCCACCCTACTTCATTGCTGGCCAGGCCATTCCTCTACTCACCCACACCTCTTGTTATTTTCCGGCGACGGCAGCCGGACCAGTAAACCCTTGTACTCCCCACCGCGTGGGCAACCATTGCCGAGTCTTCCCCGGCTCCATGTCGCTCCCTTCCTAGGCCTCACCGTCGTCCACCACCATGGTGCTCTCGGTGCGTCCTGGTCAACTTGGTCAACGAACGACATCCATCGGCCGTGGACTACACGCGCAAAATAATGATTCCTCCACCTGAGAGCTGGGACCCACCGGAAGGGCCTCTGTATTTGCGAAAAAAATGTTCCCCCCGCTGACATGTCGGACCCACCAGCTATATCTTCGCACGCAAGGAGGTGCCTCCTTATTACGCACAAAAAAATGAATACCCCCTGCTAGCTGGGACCCACCATAGTGGGAGGATGACTTGTGGGCCAACAAAGTTGACGAGGATGGAGGGCTTTGTTAACTTAGTCAATATGAACGATTCTAGCTCCAGTGACCATACGATGTCCATCCAACGGCCGTAGTGCTTCTTCAACCTCTGGTCTTCTTGCTCCAGCTGCCCAAAGCAGTGCCGGTCGTGCCGCATGCTCCTGCCTCCCGTGGCCGGCTGTGCTGCCGCGGAGGCCTCACCGCCCCCTACTATTCCCACTGCTGGCCAGGCCCTACGACGATGGCAGCCTCACATCGCAGCAAAACCAGTGAACCCTCGTACTCCTCTCCACGCGGGCTTCCACTGCCGCGTCTTCCCCGGCTCCACGTCGTCCCCTTCCTAAGCCTCGCCATCATCCACCGCCGTGGTGCTCTCCGTGCGGCTGGTCATCGTGGTCAAGGAACGACTTCCATCGGAAGAGTACTGTACGTGGAGAGGCTGACAGCTGGGTCCACGGCCACAACCCAGTTTTTTTGTGATTTCCCAAGTAAGTCACTTTGTCAGGCCTGTTGGGCTGCAAATCTTTCAAGACGAGGAGAGCTTTCATTCGGCTGGCAGAGAAACTGGCCCATCAGTAATGAGAAATGGGCTGTACATTTTTAAAACACATCAAACAGGCAATTAGTTTCAAATACCTTTTTTTCATTTCAAGATTTTAAATTACATTAATTTTTATGCGTGGAGAATTTGTTGGATTTTATATTGATATACATTGATTTTTAAAATCAGTTTGAATGTGAGTCGAAATTTCGGGATTAAAAACAGTTCGGACCGCACCGAAATATGCAAAATTTCGTATAATTTTCTAACCATGGCCACAATTTGGGCTGTAATGCTAACAAAAAGAACATGGGCTCCAAAAAAACAATAAGAATTAGCAAATGGCCTGAAAATTATTAGAAATAATGGCAGATGGGCTGTATGCTGTTTTCCACAGATTTGAGGTTTTCCTAAAAAAAAGGTTGACACACAAACAATGACTGTTGGATGTCCATCCAACGCCCGTCGTGCTTCTTCAATCTCTGCTATTCCTGCTCCAGCCGCTCAAACAAGCACTGGCAGGACTGCCTGCTGCCTCCTCCCCGCGGCCGGATGTGCTGCCGCGCTGGCCTCACCGCCCCATCGTACTCCCATCGCTAGCCTAGCCATCCCTCTACTCACTCACACCTGCTGTTATTCTCCGGCGACGGCAGACGAACCAGTAAACCCTCACACAATCGTACTCCCCTCCGCATGGGAAACAACTGCCGAGTCTTCCCTGCCTCCATGTCGTTCCCTTCCTAGGCCTCACCGTCGTCCACCGCCCTGGTGCTCTCGGCCCGGCCTGGTCAACGAGGTCAACGACCGACATGCATCTGAAGTGGACTGTACATGGAGAGGCCGACAGCTGGGTCAACGGCCGCGCGCAAGGAAATGCCTCCTTATTACGTGCAAAATAATGATTCCTCCACATGACATCAGGGACCCACCGAAAGGACCTCTGTATTTCACGAAAAAACGTTACCGCCATTGACAGCTCGGACCCACCAGCTATATCTTCGCACGCAAGGAAGTGCCTCCTTATTACGCACAAAAAAATGAATACTCCCCCTGTTAGCTGGGACCCAGTATAGTGGCAGGCTGACTTGTGGGCCTACTAAGTTGACGGGGATGGAGGGCTTTGTCAACTTAGTCAATATGCACGATTCTAGCTCCAGTGACCATACGATGTCCATCCAACGGCCGTAGTGCTTCTTCAACCTCTGGTCATATTGCTCCAGTCGCCCAAACCAGCGCCGGTCGTGCCTCGTGCTCCTGCCTCCCGTGGCCGGCTGCGATGCGACGGAGGCCTCACAGCCCCTACTACTCCCACCGCTGGCCAGGCCATCCCTCTACTCACCCACACCCCCTGTTATTCTGCGGCGACGGCAGCCTCACACTGCAGCGAACCAGTGAACCCTCGTACTCCTCTACGCGTGGGCATACACTACCGCGTCTTACCCGGCTCCGCGTCGTCCCCTTCCTAGGCCTCGCCTTCGTCCACCGCCCTGGTGCCCTCGGCGCGACGTGGTCAACGTGTTCAAGGAACGGCTTCCATCGGACGTGGACCGTACGTGGAGAGGCTGACAGCTGGGTCCACGGCTGCAGCAAGGAAGTGCCTCCTTATTACGTGCAAAATAATTATTCCTCCACCTGACGGCGGGGACCCACCGGACGGGCCACCGTATTTCGCCCCCCTGACTGCCGGGACCCACCAACTACATCTTCGCACGCAAGGAAGTGCCTGACAGTCGGGACCCACCAGCTACATATTCGCACGCAAGGAAGTGCCTGACAGTCGGGACCCACCTGGTCGAAGCGTACATAGCATTGTCATTCTGGTCGCGAACATGTACGTACATATATACTGGTGGATGTAGAGGCGCGCATGTGTCGTAGTAGAGGCGGCTAGGGTGCAAGAAAGAAAATACGGCCACGTATGTGTACATATAGGTGGGGACTTGAACGCCTACTCGTGCATACGTACGGCGAGGGCTCGTTGACATGGCTGGGTCGGAATGGAGAAACAGCGTCATCGTCGTGTTCATGGGGAGGCAACGGAATGCGTCGTGTTCATGGGAAGGCAACGGAATGCGTCGTGTTCATGGGGTGGCAACGGAATGCGTCGTGTTCATCAGGAGGCAATGGAACGCGTGGGAGCCAACCGGTTGGGTCGGACGGAATGCGTGGTCGTGTTCATCGTGAGGGCTTGGACGGAATAGGCGATGGAAACGAGGCCTGGCATACTGCAAAATGGAGGAAACGGCCTTGTGTTCGACCGGCCATGTTCGAAACGGGATCCTGTTCATCGGGAGGGGTCTGACATACCACAAAACGGAGGAAACGGACCTCCTACGGTTGAAACGGGGGACCTGTTAATCGGGAGGGGTGTGGCGTACCGCAAAACGGACGAAACAGACTTGTGTTGGAGCCCTACGGTCGAAACGGGGGTCCTGTTCATCGGGAGGGGTGTGGCGTACCGTAAAACGGGACTCCACGAGATACTGTTCATCTCCACCGTCGACCCCCTCCAGCCTCCACGAGCTACTGTTCATCCACCATCGACCTCCTCCAGCCTCCACCTGCGACTATTCATCCACGAGCTCCTGTTCATCCAACCTCCACCGCGCGCTACTCCACCGGCTACTGTTCAACCAGCCCTCTCCACGGGCTCCTGTTCAACCACCCCTCCATGGGCTACTGTTCATCCTGCCCTCCACCGTCTACTGTTCATCGTGCCCTCCACGGGGTGGTCCTGTTCATCCAGCCCCTCCACGGGGTCCTGTTCATCCAGCCCCAACCGGCTCATCTAGAGGCAACACCACGGGGTCCTGTTCATCTAGAGGCAACACCACGGGGTCCTGTTCATCCACTCCCATCTGGAACTGTCATCCAACCCCCCTGCAATGCTCACTGTTCATCCAGAGGCAGCATCGATCGGCTTCAGTTAGCAGCAGTAGCGAAGGAATTGCTCGATCGGGTTCAGTTAACAGCCATCGATCGATCGCTCAGGTTCAGTAATGCGTAGCCTGCAGTGCAATCACTCGGGTTCAGTTAGAGCCCAATGCCTCGCTCGGGTTCAGTTAGGGCCAATGCCTCGCACACACGCGCGTACGTGTACGAGAGAAACGTGCATCGCTCGGCCCCCGACCTCCCACCGTAACCGGGGACTCCCCGAAATTTTCCTCCCCCTCGCTTCTACCATGGTTTTTTCCGTCATGGACGGCCCAAAGAATGTCATGCAGCTGCATCTCCGGCCCACCTAGGACGAAAAGCCCATTTTCTGTCATGATTTTTTGTCATAGAAGTAGAAGCCCACCACATCTATGATGATACCGGGTTTTGTCACAATTATCGTCATAGAAGTGTCATATGTATGACACAAACAAATTTCATTCGGCCCAAAATGTCACGGATGTGTCTTTTTTTTGTAGTGGGTGTACAAAATTAGGGGTCCTTTTTGTACCCCTTTACTTGTACGCGGGCAGTCGCAGCCACACGCCTGCGGCCACGCTTGGCGGAGCAGAGGAAGCGAAGGCCCAAGACTACTAGAGCCGTGCTCGAGGCCAGAGGCATGAAGAGTAGAGGGGCAAGGTGAAACTCCCGGGGCAAGGCCCTTGCCGGGGTGGCCTTCACAGCCCCGGCAAGAGCCTTGCTGGGGCGATGTGCTCAACACCAACAAGGATGCCGCCCTTGAGCCTAAGAATCCTGATGCCATCAACCACATCGGAACCACGGCTTGGGAGGCGCCTCCATGGAGGCATGCAGACCTTTGTGAAGACAAAGGGCCTGCGAGGCCTAGTTAGGAACCAAGAAATAAGACAACATCAAGGCTCCTTGCCGAGGATGCCCATGGGGCCCTAGCGAGGCTCCTGCCAAAGATACCCACGAGGCCCCGGCAAGTCTCTTGCCGAGGGCGCCCACAAGGCCCCGGCAAGACCCTTGCCAGGAAGATCAGCAAGACCGCGGCAAGGACTTGCCGCCCCATCGCCACCCCAGCTCAGCGGCTGACCCACCAACTAAGCAGGTACCCACGTGGCAGTACGTGGCTCCTAAGCCAACCAGTCAAGCACCTACGTGGTGGCATACAAATCTTCGTGAAGACCCTGCCACCATGCCAGCTCAGCAGCCTGCCAGCCTACATGGCGCTGCATACCTTGTTGGCCTGGACGCGTGTCGGAGCAAGGCGAAGCGGCGATGGATGGGACGGGCTTCGTTGCTATCCCCGATAAAGCAAGAGGGCACCTAAGTAGCGCATTTAATGCATTTTTCCCGTAATTTCTGGCGATAAACTCGACCACTGTACAACTTTCCACCTCCTGTGTGCCACTATGGCAGCCCCTTTGACTATAAAAGGAGGCCTGCGGCGTACTGTGAGAGGATTCAGACTTTTTGGACCCTGCACGCTTTGTAGCTAGTCCAAGAACACCAGATAAACACAAACCAGCAGGATTAGGGTATTACGCATCACTTGCGGCCCAAACCTGGATAAACCCCCCCTCCGCGTTGATCTTCTAAACCCGCTCTTTTTACAACCCCGTGCCCCAGCAACCATAGTAGGGATTCCCTGTGATCCCATAGGTGTCGTTCCTGAGCATCGACATCTTTGTCGCGCCAGGTAGGGGGCACAAGCTATGAAAATCCGGTTTGGAAGTTAGCGCATCAACTTCATCATCACCATGGCCCCCAAGAAAAAGGGGATCACAGTGATCAGGTCATCGGGAGATGGCCCGTCCGCGTCAGTGCGATCAAGCAACTGGGTGGCCACGGATGGTGCCGAAGACGTGGCCCGCGAGCATCCACGACATTTTGGCAATTAGAGCCAGGCAAGCGTCATCGTTCGGATCAGAGACAACGAGTGTAGGATCGAAAGTATGTCTAGAGGGGGGTGATTAGACTACTTGACCAAATAAAAACTTAACCTTTTCCCAATTTTAGTTCTTGGCAGATTTTAGCTATTTTAGGACAAGTCAAGCAATCATCACGTAATTCAAGCAAGCATGCAAAGAGTATATTGGCAGCGGAAAGTAAAGCATGCAACTTGCAAGAATGTAAAGGGAAGGGTTTGGAGATTTCAAACGCAATTGAAGACACAGATGTTTTTCCCGTGGTTCGGATAGGTGGTGCTATCCTACATCCACGTTGATGGAGACTTCAACCCACGAAGGGTAACGGTTGCGGGAGTCCACACAGGGCTCTACCCACAAAGGGTCACGGTTGCGCGAGTCCACGGAGGGCTCCACCCACAAAGGGTCCACGAAGAAGCAACCACCCACAAAGGGTCCACGAAGTAGCAACCTTGTCTATCCCACCATGGCCATCGCCCACACAGGACTTGCCTCACTAGCGGTAGATCTTCATGAAGTAGGCGATCTCCTTGCCCTTACAAACTCCTTGGTTCAACTCCACAATCTTGTCGGAGGCTCCCAAGTGACACCTAGCCAATCTAGGATACACCACTCTCCAAGAAGTAACAAATGGTGTGTAGGTAATGAACTCCTTGCTCTTGTGCTTCAAATGATAGTCTCCCCAACACTCACCTCTCTTTCATAGGATTTGGATTTTGTGGAAAGAAGATTTGAGTGGAAAGCAACTTGGGAAGGCTAGAGATCAAGATTCATATGGTAGGAATGGAATGTCTTGGTCTCAACACATGAGTAGGTGGTTCTCTCTCAGAACATATGAGTTGGAATGGTGTATGTGTTCTGATGGCTCTCTCCACGAATGAAGAGGAGGTGGAGGGGTATATATAGCCTCCACACAAAATTCAACCGTTACACAGTTTTCCAATCTCGGTGGGACTGAATCAACAAGCTCGGTCGGACCGAAAATGTAAACCTAGTGACCGTTAGAGATTTTCGGTGGGACTGACATGCAACTCAGTAGGACCGATATGGTTAGGGTTTGGGCATAACGTAATCTCGGTGAGACCGATTACACAAACTCGGTGAGACCGAATTTGGTAATTAGCTAACCAGAGAGTTGGTCAGGCAAACTCGGTGGAACGGAGTTGCTCTTTCGGTGAGACCGAAAAGTTACAAAGGGGAAACACTGAGTTTACATTGCAATCTCGGCGGGACCGATTCGCTCTTTTGGTGAGACCGAAAAGTTACGAAAGGGAAACAGAGAGTTTGCAACCCCATCTCGGTGAGACCGAGATCCCTATCGGTAGAACCGAAATGCTAGGGTTTGGCAGTGGCTTATGACAAGTGAAACTCGGTGGCGTCGGATAAGAAGTATCGGTAGGACCGAGTTTGGCTTAGGGTTTAGGTCATATGAGGATATGGGAAAGTAGTTGAGGGTTTTGGAGCATATCACTAAGCACATGAAGCAAGAGGCTCATTAAGCAACACCTCATCCCTCCTTGATAGTATTGGCTTTTCCTAAAGACTCAATGTGATCTTGGATCACTAAAATATAAAATGAAGAGTCTTGAGCTTTTGAGCTTGAGCCAATCCTTTGTCCTTAGCATTTTGAGGGTTCCACTTTCACATCCATGCCATGCCAATCATTGAGCTTTCCTGAAACAATCATCTTGGAATAGCATTAGCTCAATGAGCTATATGTTGTTATGAATTACCAAAACCACCTAGGGATAGTTGCACTTTCAACGAGTCGCGTGCCGCTGGGTATGGGGGCGGGGCCATGCTTCCCACGGGCGGCGCGGCAACCTCTACGGTGCGCTCGCTGGCACCCGCGCCGCTGCCTTCCTAGGCCGCGCGCGGTGAGCAACACTGCGACGCCGGAGCTCCCGGGCACCGCCGCGAGAAGAGCCCTATGCGCTACTCTCAGGACGCACCAGGCCGGTGTATGCATCCGGATGCCGGCGAAAGCGGCGTGCGACCACGAAACAATGACAGAGCTCCTTCTAAATTGGTTAGAAATCAGAGCGCGTCACGGTCCACGCGGCTTTTGCCACCGCCCACGCCAGCAGAAGCGCTGGCGCATGTGCAACTGCTCCTCGACTTCCCCCTGCTGCGGAGAAGCTCGACAAGTGGAGGGCCACCATCTGAAGCCTCATCAGCTTCACCAATAAATATGAGCCGCTCCTAGCGGGACCCTCATGCCGGCGTTCTGTCGAGCCAGTGCATGCCAGCGGTGGAAGGATTGGAGATGTTGCAACCACGGTGCACTCTCCTCCCCCACGGCCGCGACAGCAGCCACTGGCTCGTCGGGCTGACGCTCGTGACAACGTTTCCACAGCGTCGTCCGACCCGCGAACCCGCTGCGACCAACGTCGAGTTCTTCGAGAGCGAGCTTAGGAAGACGCTCGGACTACCATCGAGCGACAGCGAGAGGCACGCCATCAGTCGGATCGGCGTGCAGGGCCTGCTATGGACCAACCAGTAGTGCGGGCTCTGGCGGCCTACCTTACGAGGTGGGTTGTCCGGCCTTTACCCGGGAGATGCGGCAGTTCCAGTGGCCCTCCCACTACACGTTCAAGCCTGATGTTGGGGAAAAGTACAACGGCAAGACTCACTCATCGGAGTTCCTTTGCATCTACACCCTCGCGACGCAAGCCACCAGGGCTCGTGACGACAAGGTGCTCGCCAACTACTTTCCGTTGGTGCTTAAGCTTGTCGGATTTCGGGTTCCGGCAGACCCTTGAGGTTCGAACACTGGGGTGCGTGCGGAGATCTCTCCCCTACCAGTCTACGTTCAATATCCTTGCGTGATATAAGCTGGAAACAACGAACAACACAAGGGACATGAGGTTTATACTGGTTCGGGCCACCGTTTTGGTGTAATACCCTACTCTAGTGTGTGGTGTGGTGGATTGCCTCAGGGGCTGATGATGAACAGTACAAGGGAAGAACAGCCTCACGAGAGGTGTTCTTGAGCTGGTGCGATGAACTGCTTGGGTGAGTTCAATCGCCTCTCTCTCTCTCTCTATCTCTCTTTTTCGGTCCCTTCTCCCCTTCTCTCCTCCTCTCCTTTTCCTTTTCTCCTCAGTGGCTAGCTCTATTTATAGAGGCCCTGGGCCTCTCCGCAAATAATGAGCGGGAAGGGCGCCAACAATTGGCCATTTTGAAGGGAAACATCTAGTACAAGTTATCCTGACCAAAGGAGGTCTTCGGCTGCCAAAAGCACTGGTGATGATGTCGTCTTGGGCTCCACGGTGACCTCCGTCCTGCCGCTCTGTTGGTCTTAGTCTCGTTGCACCGGAATGGTAACCTTTGCCTGGTACCTTGGCCTGTGCTTGCCCCCTTTGCACCAAAGGGGAAACAAGGACACTGCGCAGGCCGGCGCCCTCCTGGTCTCGATCGTCATGGCTTGCGTCACGGGCTCCTAGCGAGGTACCCTTGCCTTGATCTCTCCGCCTCCTCGCGAGCCTGCCTGATGAAGCTACTTCTTAGGAAGCTTCCTGTCATCCGCCCCACGAGGCTTGGCCCCTCGCGAGGGTCTTGAGCTTGTGCTGATGAAGATGGGCCGCGCTGGGCCCCCACTTGAGCCATGACACAGGCCGTAGGCAGGTAAGACTGGGGACCCCCATTCCCAGAACACCGACAGTAGCCCCCGGGCCCAAGGCGTGCCCGGCCTTGGCCTAACAGGGAAGTGAAGGGGCGAGCGCGAAGCGCCGCGGGCCCCAACAGCCTGCGGCCTTGGGCGCCGCGTGGCGATTGATTGGACGTGGGCGTCTGCGCATCCCCTCGATGCCTCGGCGACCGCACAACTTGATAAGTCCTTGCATGCAGAGAAACGGTCATGATTACCTGCGATCGTGGTGCTCGGCGGTTGGCCTCCTCCGGCTATAAGTACGGGGCTGCGCGAGTCCCCTCAGCTCGTCCCTTCTTGCTGCTCCTTTTCTTCTTCTTGGCTACTGGCCGCTCCCATGGCTCCAAAGAGATTCTCGACCATGGAGAAAGGAAAGACCCCCCAGGCTGGGCCTAACTCCCCCCCCCCAGCCAAGCACGGCCGAGGCCGGCCTCGCAAGTATTCCACGGTCCCTGTAGTGGCTTCCCGCGGCCATGGAGGCGGTTCCCTGCGCGGTGTTGAGTGCCCGGCCGCCGATGGGGGGCACGCCGTGGCTGTGCGCCCCCCTAGGCCACGCTTTCGCTCTGCGGAGGTGCTACCGGAGTTCGTCGTGTGGTCAGCGGACCCAACCAGCACCCGGCTCCAGCTCCCCCATTTCTTCATAGGTGATCTGCCGGCCAGCGCCCGGTGCGGCTTCTGGCTCCAGGCAGACGGCTGCTGCAGCAGGGCCTCCTGGGCTTTGCTGGAGGTCTCCTTTTCTGGGAATGGGGCCCTGACCCGCGGCTGGCAGACGTTTGCCTGCACGCGCGGCCTGGGCCGGTGGTGCACCCTGCACTTCAAGTTCGATGGCGACGCCACCCTCTACGTGAGGGTGTTCGGGGTAGACGGTCGCCGTGCTAGGTGCTGCCCCGAAGACGACGACCGTGGCCGCCTGCCCAGCCCCAGTACTGGCCAGGATGAAGACGGCGACGGGCATACAGGCGGCGGTGCTCGGGGTTCGCTGAGCTTCGGCGGTTCCCTCTCAGGCAGCAGCTCCTCCAGTGGTGGCCGCGACCAGCCCCCGCGCTGTCGCGCCCGCCTGGGTGAAGGTAGCGGGTCAGCCCGCAGTCGCGCCCCGGCGAAGCGAGAGGAGGGATCCGCCTGAGCCCCAGGAGCAGCTCGAACCTTCGCTGTGGGTTGGTGCACGACGAATCGCGCCCATTTTGCTTTCCTTCTTTTCCTGTGCAGAAATAAAAGGTAGTATAGGGCCCCGTGGGGGCGTGTTAGAACTGCTGCTGTTAACCATTGTGCTGCTTCCGCTATTTCTACGATGTGTTCCCGCGCCGTGCACCCATGTGCCGGAATTATTTTAGCTCGGTGGGGCTTGACGCGGTCCTCGCCTCCCGAGGCCGTGGACTCACCATGCGCTTTGCGCCCTGCAAGGATCAGTAGGAGGGGTAAATTTCGGTCTTGGTTGTGGGGGCGATCGGCCCAGGTCCTACGCTTGTGTCGCGATGCCCGTGAGGCACGGACTGGGAGGGGTGCTCCCACAGAGGACTCAGATAGGAAAGCTCCAAACGATCGGGGTAGAAAAACACTCGTGAGGGCGCACGCGAACCTCCCTCGCGGGACTTGTGCGAGAAAAACCGAGGCAAGCGAGCGAGAAAGACAAAGAGTCGCAAGTCAGGAACGTCAACCGCTTCAATAAAACTTCAAATGGGAATAACCAAGCCAACTGCAGAAAGCAAATGAAAAAGCCGCGTCCGGCACCTATTCTAGTCTTCGACGTCTTCTCACCAGCGCGGAGCTAAGTGCTGCCACTGGGCATGGGCGGGAGCCCCCGAGGCCCAAGGGCGGCACTCCAGAGACTCCGGGGCGTGTACAGCCCCACTCATTATTACGTGAGAGTGTCACGGGCGGTGAGCTTCACAGGCATTGGCCTTCTTCACAAGCACCAGGCCTTTCCCAAAACACGGCAGCTTCACAGGCACCGGGCCTTTCTCAAAACATGGCGGCATCACAGGCATTTTCCTTCTTCACAGGCACCGGGCCTTTCCCAAAACACGGCAGCTTCACATGCATTTGCCTTCTTCACAGGCACCGGGCCTTTCTCAAAACACGGCGGCTTCACGAGCATTTGCCTTATTCATAGGCACCGGGCCTTTCCTAGGCGCTAAGCCTGGAGACATGAACAACCTTGAATGGGCCCTCCCACATGGGAGAGAGCTTGTGCAGCCCCTCCCTGGAGAGAACCCATCTGAGCACGAGATCCCCTACCTCAAGAGTTCTGGGGCGGATGTTGCGGCAGTGGTATCGTCGCAGCGCCTGTTGGTACCTTGTCACTCGCAGTGCGGCTTCTCGGCGGCATTCCTCCCCCAGCACGAGATCCATCCCCCGCATGGCGTCCTGCTGCGTCTCGTCGAACGCCAGGACCCGTGCAGAGTGATGCCTGACCTCGTGAGGGAGAACATCCTCTGCTCCGTAGACGAGGAAGAACGGGGTCTCGCCAATCAGCTTGGTCGCAGTCGTGCGGATTGACCACAGCACGGACTAGAGCTCATCGTACCAGCCCCTGCCACAGGCCTCCAGCTTCTTGTTAAAGGTCCTGGCTTTGAGGCCCCTCAGGACCTCCGCGTTGGCTCGCTCGGCCTGGCCGTTGCTCCGGGGGTGTGCTACCGAAGCGTAGCATATCTGCGTTCCAAGGTTAGCACAGTACGTTTTGAAGAGACTACTGGTAAATTGCGAACCGTTGTCGGTGATGATGCGGTTGGGCACCCCAAATCGGCTCATGAGGCCCTTGATGAACTTGACCGCAGAGCCTGCCCGGATTGTGCGGACGGGTTCCACCTCAGCCCACTTGGTGAACTTGTCCACAGCGACGTAGAGGTAGCGATAGCCCCCTAGCGCCCGAGGAAACGGGCCCAGAATGTCCAGCCCCCAAACTACGAACAGCCATGAGAGGGGTATAGTCTGTAGACCCCCCGCAGGCTGATGGATCTGCTTGGCGTGGAATTGGCAGGCCTCGCAAGCCTTCACCAGCTCAACAGCGTCGATGAGCGCTGTGGGCTAGTAGAATACACTACAAAACGCCTTGCCGACGAGGGTTCATGAGGACGAGTGGTGCCCGCAGTCTCTGCCGTGTATGTCCGCCCGTAGCTCCTTCCCTTGCTCTCGGGAGATGCAACGTAGGGACACGTCATTTGGTCGTTTCCTGTAGAGCTCTCCATCCTTGATGCAATAAGTTGTGGCCTGCCGCGCCACATGCTCCGCTTCCTCCTCCTTCTCCGGCAGAGTCCCTTGCATCAGGTAGTTCTTGAGCTCTGTGATCCAACACCCTTCCTGGGGCTCTAACGCTAGGAGCAGGCGTGCCCCTGAGGTCGGGCCGCAGACTGGGGCTCCTGAGGCAGGTGGCTAAGGGAGCTCCTCCCTTCGTTGCGCCGAGCTCGACAGTGACGGTACCATCGAGGGTTTGAAGAGCCGCTCCTCGAAGACGCCAGGCTCCTGAGGCAGCTGCCTAGATGCCCTCTTGGCAATGTCATCAGCTTCCTGATTGGTGCCCTGGGGCACGTGTGCAACTCCAGCCCCCAGAGCTATTTCTCCATCTTGCGAACCCCAGCGAGGTAGGCTTCCATGTGCTCGTACTTCGGCTCGTATATCTTGTTGGAGAAGTTGACGAGGAGCTGCGAATCGCCCTTGATGATGAGTCGCTTTACCCCCAAGGCAATCACAGCCTTCAGGCCTGCTATGAGGCCTTCGTACTCCGCTATGTTGTTGGAGACCTTTTCTCCATGCTGGAAGCAGAGTTGTACGGCGTAGTAGAGTTTGTCTTGGGTAGGGGATACAAGCACTGCGCCAGCTCCCGCACCGTGTCGGGAGAGCACCCCATCAAAGTACATGACCCAGCTGTCCGGTGCTTCACTTCCCGGGGAAAGTGATCGGTCTTTGCCTTCCTCGAGACCCGGCGCTTCTGCCCATTCTGCCACGAAATCCGCAAGTGCGGCTCCCTTGATGACTCTGGTCGTACTGAATTCTAGCTGAAATGCCTGTAGCTTAATGTTCCACTCAGCGACCCTCCCAGCTGAGTTGGGGCTCCTGAGTACTCTTTCCAAGGGGTATGCTGAGACGAGTTTGATGGGATGGCCTTGGAAGTAGTGGCGCAGCTTGCGTGAGGCCACTAGTAGTGCGAGGAGGAGTTTTTGAGGTATGGAGTACCGCGCCCTTGCGTCCCGTAGCACCATGCTGACGAAGTACACGGGATGATCGACGAGGTTGAGGGTGCTGGCGCAGCTTGTGTCCTCCAGAGGTCGAGCCGTTTCTTGAGACGACGGAGCCCCCAGTGCTTGGTCGCCTGAAGAGGCCCCTCCTGCTTCGGGTGCGTTCTCCTGCTGCGGCTGTTCCCTTCCGGTTGTGGTTGCGGCCTTCGCGAGGCCCTCCTGTCTCTGCTTTGCTTCAGTCCGGACGGTCGATGCGGCCTTGGCACAACGCTCCTCCCTGACCGCCACCAGGGCTGCGCTAGCGGAGTAGGGAGTGGCCGCAAGGTAGAGCACTAGGGGTTCCCAAGGACGCAGAGCTTCCATCACTAGTGGGCTGGTAAGGTACCTCTTGAGGTCTTGGAGTGCCTTGTCGGCCTCTTCAGTCCATTCGAAGAGGCCCTTTTTCTTCATTAGCTTGAAAGAAGGGCAGCGCTCGTTCCCCAAGCTTGGAGATGAAGCGCCCTAGTGCAGTTACACGCCCGGTGAGCTTCTGCATTTCTCTGAGGGTCCTTGGCGGGCTCATGTCTTCGACTGCCTTGACCTTCTCCGGGTTGGCCTCGATGCCCCTGTGGGACACGAGGAAACCCAGGAGCTTGCCCGAGGGGACTCCAAACACGCACTTCTCCGGGTTGAGCCGTAGGTCCACTTCATTGAGGCTCGCAAAGGTTTCTTCCAGGTCCTGTATCAGGGTTCTTGCCTCACGAGACATCACCACAATGTCATCGACGTAAGCTTCAGCGTTCCTCCCGAGCTGCCGGCCTAAGGCGATGTGCATCAGCCGTTGAAAGGTCGCGCCTGCATTGCGCAACCCAAATGGCATGCACGTATAGCAGTACACTCCACACGGGGTCAGGAAAGCCGTCTTCTCCACGTCTTCTACCGCCATCTTGATCCGGTGATAGCCCGAGAAGGCATCTAGGAAGCACAATAGGTCACACTCTGCGGTGGAGTCGACTATCTGGTCAATGCGGGGGAGCGGAAATGGATCCTGCGGGCAGGCCTTGTTGAGGTTGGTGAAGTCGACACACATGCGCTCCTTTCCTCCCTTTTTTGGCACAACGATCGGATTAGCCAGCCAATCAGGGTAGCGGACCTCGCGGATAACTCCTGCCGCCTCTAGCTTCCGGGTCTCTTGAACGATGAAAGCCTGTTTCTCAGTGGACTGCCGCCTCGCCTTCTGCTTCACGGGGTGCGCATTGGGGCACACGTTGAGGTGATGCTCAATCACTTCCCTTGGGACCCCTGCTAACTGATCAGGTTCCCATGCGAACACCTTCTTGTTCGCACGCAGGAACCTCACCAGGGCCTCCTCCTGCTCGGGCTCGAGGTTGGCCCCTATGGTGAAGGTGGCGCCAGTGGACCGGTCCTCGTCGACTGGTACGTCCTTGGTTTCCGCCTTGTCTTGAGTGAATAGCTGCTTCTTTTTAGCCGGTGCAGCCCCCTTGGGCTCAAGGGCATCAGTGCTAGTGGGCTGTGCCACGGCGGCTGCCCTAAAAACAAGCTAGAGCACCTGCAGCGCATCCCTTGTGTCTCCTGGTACGGTGAGGACGTCGCAGCTCCCAGGCATCTTCATGAGGTTGTACACCGGGTGAGTTGCTGCCATGAACCGAGCCAAGGCCGGATAGCCGAGGATGGCGTTGTAGGGGAGGCCAGTGGGGGTGATGCCGAAGTCGATCAGCTCCGTACGGAAGTTGTTGTAGGTGCCGAAGGTCACTGGGAGGCGGATCTGTCCCAAGGAGGTGGTGGACCCGGCTCCGACGCCCGAGAAAGGCCTGCTGGGTTGGAGCCGCTCCCATGGCACGTGGAGGAAGCTGAAGGCCTCCACCGAGAGCACGTTAAGGCCGGCACCACCGTCGATGAGGGTCCTAGTGACGGCCACTTGGCAGATGGTGGGGGTGCACAGCATCGGGAGCGCTCCTGAACCGATGGGGTTGAAGGGGTGGTCCTCCGAGTCGAAGGTTAGATCGGTCTCGGGCTCCACCCAGCCCGAGGGGGCTTCTCGGCGCTTGGAGGCGGTGCTGATCCGGCGGGTGAACAGCTTGACGTGATGGCCTGAGGGTGGTGCCTGGGAGCCACCCGGGAGAACTGCAACAATGGGCGGCGCTGGAGTTAGCGACGGTGTGGTGGTGCGGCCCTCCCGCCGCACCGAAGGATGCTGGGACGAGGCCTACTACTCGTTCCCCACCGGGCCGGTGGTGGCATTGGCGGCAGGCGACGGGGAACGACGAGGGCGTCTATCGACGGGTGCCGTCTGGGCGATGCGGGTGGCGAGAGCAGCCTGGCGCGAGCCCGGCGAGCATCAGCCATGGACACGATGGAAGATCGCACGCGAACAGCGGAAGAAAGATTCCGGCACACCCCTACCTGGCGCACCAAATGTCAGATTTCGTGTTCCGGCAGACCCTTGAGGTTTGAACACTGGGTTGCGCGCGGAGATCTCTCCCCTACCGGTCTACGTTCAATCTCCTCGCATGATCTAAGCTGGAAACAATGAACAACACAAGGGACACGAGGTTTATACTGGTTCGGGCCACCGTTGTGGTGTAATACCCTACTCCAGTGTGTGGTGTGGTGGATTGCCTCAGGGGCTAATGATGAACAGTACAAGGGAAGAACAGCCTCGCGAGAGGTGTTCTTGAGCTGGTGCGATGAACTGCTTGGGTGAGTTCAATCGCCTCTCTCTCTATCTCTCTTTTTCGGTCCCTTCTCCCCTTCTCTCCTCCTCTCCTTTTCCTTTTCTCCTCGGTGGCTAGCTCTATTTATAGAGGCCCTAGGCCTCTCCCCAAATAATGAGCGGGAAGGGCGCCAACAATTGGCCATTTTGAAGGGGAACATCTAGTACAAGTTATCCTGACCAAAGGTGGTCTTCAGCTGCCAAAAGCACTGGTGATGACGCCGTCTTGGGCTCCACGATGACCTCCATCCTGCCGCTCTGTTGGTCTTGGTCTCGTTGCACTGGAATGGTAACCTTTGCCCGGTGCCTTGGCCTGTGCTTGCCCCCTTTGCACCAAAGGGGAAACAAGGACACTGCACAGGCCGGCGCCCGCCTGGTGCCCGCCTAGTCTTGATCATCATGGCTTGCGTCATGGGCTCCTCGCGAGGTACCCCTGCCTTGATCTCTCTGCCTCCTCGTGAGCCTTCCTGATGAGGCTGCTTCTGAGGAAGCTTCCTGTCATCCGCCCCACAAGGCTTGGCCCCTCGCGAGGGTCTTGAGCTTGTGCTGATGAAGATGGGCCGAGCTAGGCCCCCACTTGAGCCATGCCGCAGGCCGCAGGCAGGCAAGTCTGGGGACCCCCGTTCCCTTTACGCCGACAAAGCCCAATGTCATGTCGTGGTTGATGCACCTGCCAGTGGATTCCGTCTCTTCCTGGTCGGATCAGTGCCACGAGTTTATTGGCGCCTTTCCCAGAGGCCACCAAGCTCCTAGCCAGGCAAGTGACTCGCATGTCATCCCCCAGAAGGATGGCGAGTCCTTGCGTAAGTACATACAAAGATTTAGCCGTGTGCAATACACCATCCCAGATGTTCATCCCACCACTATCATCAGAGCGTACACAACCGTAAGATGCATGAAGAGCTGGCGATGAGCAAGGTCAAGGATGTAGCCGAACTATATGTTCTGGCAGATAGATGTGCTCGGACTAAAGAAGGAAGGAAATACCCCGGCGAGGACGCCGGTGCGGAAACCGACTCCAATGGACGAAGACGCCGCCGCCCCGATGAAGAAGGGTCAGCGCCGCAACAGGAAGTGTAAGGGCAAGACTATGCTTGCGGTTGATGGATCCGGCGACCCCGGCACCGTCAAGAAGGCCAAGGCAGACGACCCCGGTAAGGAGGTTGACGGGTGCGCCGCCTACCGGGCGTTGGTGGCCGCTGACAAGCCAGGAGCCTCCGACAAGCAGTACTGCAAGATCCATCGCACCAAGGGCCATGACCTTCAGAACTGCCGACAGGTTGAGCTGCTTGCAGAAAAGCAGAAGGCTGAATATGAAAGGCGGGACAAGGAGAAGGGTTAGGATGGTGCTGATGGGCTCGGCAAGAAGCGTGGCGGCCAAGGAGGTCATCGCGACACAGATAATCGACAACAGAGGCCCGCTCGGGGCCGCGATAAGGAGGAGGAAGATGATGATCACGACGAGGACGACGAGTCCGGCGAGCACGAGTTCCATAAAGCTACAGAGGCCATGTGCGTCGATGGTGGCACCTCGTTGCAGACCTCTCATGGCCAACTAAAACAGTGGGCATGAGAGATCACTACGACGGAGCCATTGTTCGATGCACATAAGCCACAAAACTGGTCCCGCACGCCCATCATTTTTGACACCGAGGATCACCCTAATCGCACATTTGCGGTCAGGTGTTTGCCGTTGTTGGTTTCACCAACAATATGCAACTTCAAGGTGTCAAAAGTGCTGGTTGACGGTGGGGCCGGTTTGAACTTGATCTCGCCCGCTATGATCAAGAGGCTGCAGATTCCTGATGGAGATCTTGAGGAGACGGGCACGTTTTAAGGTGTCAACCCGGGAAGGAGCCAGCAGAAAGGCAAAATCACGCTGCCCATTACGTTTGGGGGCGAGCTAAACTATAGGACGAAAAATATCGTTTTCGATGTCGCTGAGATCCCCTTGCCATACAATGGGATTCTTGGGCACCTAGTGATGGCCAAGTTCATGGCGGCGTCACACTACGCCTACAACACATTGAAGATGCCGGGGCCGCTGACCATCATCACCGTCCCCTCTGACAAGAATGACACGCTCATCTGCGCTGAACAACTCTACCGAGAGGCAGTTGCAGCAACAGTCGCCAAGGCACTTTCTCTTGCCGCTCAAGCCCCGGGAAGGAAGAAGGCCGGCAAGACCCCTTCCGGCGAGACCTCTTCTGAAAAGACCTCTTGCACCCACTCCGGCAAGCGCACCTCTTCGGAGTGCTGCGCTCTCGTTGAGGACGTGCCAGAGAGCTACACCGGCAAGAGCAAGAAGTCCAAGGATGCACCACATGAAACCAAGAAGGTGTCTGTCAAGGAGGACGGCACGGGCGGGGCTTTCATTATAAGCCCCACCCTCGACAGCAAATAGGAAAGCACGCTCGTCACCTTCCTGCGGGCGAATGTCCATGTGTTTGCATGGCAAGCATCCGACATCCCCGGCGTTCCCAGGGAAGTGATTGAGCACCATCTTGCTGTCTGTCCTCATGCGCGGCCCGGCAAGCAGAAGGTCAGGAAGCAAGCTTTGGAGGGACAACAGTTCATTATCAAGGAGATCAGGAAGTTGGAGGCGGCAGGCCTGGTTAGAGGAGTGCTCCACCCTATGTGGTTGGCCAATCCGGTGGTGGTGCGTAAGGCAAATGGGAAATGAAGGCTTTGTATTGACTACACAGATGTCAATAAAGCTTGTCTAACTGCCACGCATTGACCAGATTGTGGACTCCACTGCCGGGTGTGACATGCTGTCATTCCTCGACGCTTATCCATGATACCACCATATCTTCAGGATGAAGGAAGACGAAGAAAAAACTGCGTTCATCACCCCATGTGGTATGTACTGTTTTGTATGAATGTCTTTCGGGTTGAAGAGCGCTGGTTCAACGTTTGCCCGAGCAGTCCAGATTGGTTTTGAGCCCCATCTACATAGAAATATGGAAGCTTATATGGACGACATAGTGGTCAAAACCAAGGATAGGACCACACTTGTGCAAGATTTAGAAGAAACATTTGCAAATCTGTGCAAGATCAACCTCAAGCTCAACCCAGAGAAGTGCGTGTTCGGTGTCCCCTCCGGCAAACTTCTTGGGTTCTTTGTGTCTCAATGCGGAATCGAACAAAATCCAGACAAGATCAAGGCAATCGAGCAGATTGAGGCACCAAAATGGGTCAAAGACGTCCGTAGGCTCGCCGGCTGCGTTGCTGCCCTGAGTAGGTTCATCTCCAAATCTGCTGAGCGCGCCCTCCCCTTTTTCAAAGTTTTGAAAAAGGCGGGTCCAGTAAAGTGGACTCCAGAGCCAGAGGCAGCGCTGCATGGTTTGAAGAGGTACCTCTCTTCCACGCCAATAATACTTGCGCCTAAACCACAAGAGCCATTGCTGTTGTACTTAGCAGCAACGAATCAAGTGGTAAGTGCTGCGCTGGTGGCGCAGAGGGAAATTGAGGAAGAAGCAGTAGTGGCAACAGAGCCGTCAGATGGCGGGCTGGGGCCCTCCCCGGCAGAGCCTGACGCTAGCATGGCGGAACCCCCGGCAAGGCCTGATCCCGGCAAGGCAGGGTCTGAGAAGATGGGCGAAGTGGGATAGAAGAAGAAGGTGGTGCAGCACCCCGTTTATTTTGTCAGTTCCCTCTTGTAGGAGGCTAGATCAAGATATTCTAGTATACAGAAGCTACTTTTCGGCCTCCTCATGGCCTCGAGAAAGCTGCGTCACTATTTCCAAGCACATGAGATCACCGTCGTCACCCGCCTCCCTTTGCAACGGATTTTGCACAACCCAGATGTGACAGGGAGGATTGTGGAGTGGGCATTGGAGCTGTCGAGCTTTAACCTCAAGTTTGAAATTACTTCAACGATCAAAATCCGAGACTTGGCAGAATTCATAGCGGAATGGACCGCAACACCCGAGGAAGAGGTTTAAGAAACCACCCTTCCCGGCAAAGAGACCTGCCGTAATTGGGTTATGTACTTTGATGGTGCTTCCTCACTGCAAGGTGCTGGTGCCGGTGTGCTACTCGTCGCGCCCACCGGAGAGCACCTCAAGTACGTAGTCCAGATGCACTATCCCCGGGAAAAATCAATGAACAAAACGGCGGAGTACGAGGGATTGCTTGCCAGTCTCAGGATCGCGGCAGACCTCGGAATCAAGAAGCTCATCATCAAAGGTGATTCGCAGCTCCTCGTTAAGCAAGTCAACAAGGACTACTAGAGCCCGTTGATGGAGGCCTACATGGATGAAGTGAGGAAGTTGGAAGGGCGTTTTCACGGATTGCAAGCAGAGCATGTTCCTCGAGCGGAGAACAGCATTGCTAACAACCTATCAAAGCGTGCTGCCCTTGAAGTTGCCTGTGAAACCAGGTACCTTTGTGCTTTAATTAACTCAACCGTCCATCGAGCCATCAGCAGGACAGAACAAGTGAAGGAAGGCAGGCCCTGGCAAGTACTTTCGCGCCGATCTCCCAGGAGCCGCCGGCAAGGATGTTGCCGGGTGCCCCAAGCTTGTCGGAGAGTAGCAACCCCAGGCGAAGCCTCAAGCTCTGACCGTAGAGGCAGCTGCCCTTGCGGCCGAAGATGTGCCTTTATCCCTTACCGTCGGGCCTCAGGCTCCGGCATGGGCACAACACACCGTCCATTTCCTCCAAATGGGGGAGCTTCCTGAGGAACAAGAAGAAGCAGAGAAAGTAGCCCGTCGGTCCAGCATGTACCAGTTTTTGGATGATGCCCTATATAGGAGGATTCCGAACGGCGTGAAGTTAAAGTGCATTCCTCGGGAAGATGGACTGAGGCTATTGGCAGAGAAACACGGAGGCATGTGTGACTCCCACATAGGGTCGAGTGCCCTTGCCGGCAAAGCATTCCAGCAAGGCTTCTTCTAGTCCACTGCCCTCCAGGATGCAACTGCCCTAGTAACCAAGTGTGAAACATGCTAGTTCCATTCAAAGAGGCTTCATAAACCAGCCCAAGCTCTTCAGACAATCCCTCTTTCGTAGCCATTTTCCGTCTGGGGGCTCGACATACTGGGCCCCTTTCCCCGTGTTGTCGGGGGCTTTGAGTACTTGCACGTCGCGATCGACAAGTTCACAAAGTGGCCGGAAGTGGAACCAGTGAGATGGGTGACAGCACAGTCAGCCGTCAAGTTATTCAAGGGACTAGTCTGCCATTTTGGTGTGCTGAACAGAGTCATCACTGACGATGACAAGCAGGTCACGAGCCGCACCTTCGTGCAGTACATTCAAGACCTCGACAGCAAGGTATGTTTTGCTTCTGTTTCTCATCCTAGAAGTAACGACCAGGCCAAGAGGGCGAATACAGAAGTGCTGCAAGGCCTCAAGACCAGAACTTTTGACAAGCTGCACAAGTGCGGAAGGCGCTGGATTGATGAATTGCCAATGGTTCTTTGGTCAATCAGGACGACACCAAATCAAGCCACTAGCCAAACACCCTTTGCCCTGGTATACGGGGCAGAAGAAGTTCTCCCCACGGAACTCATAGATGGGTCACCTCGAGTGCTCTCTTATGATGAGCTTGAGCATTTGCACCAAGATGACGCGACACTCCTTGAGGAAGATTGTCTTTGGGCTGCTGTGCGAGCCGCTCGCTACCAGCAAGCCTTGCGCCGCTACCATAGCCGCAAGGTTCATGCCCGAAGCCTTAAGGAAGGCGACCTTGTTCTTCGGTGGATCCAATACGCCAAGAATTCAAACTAGTTGACACCAAAGTGGGAAGGCCCTTATCGAGTAATACGAGTCACCAAGCCTGGCGCAGTACGCCTGGAGACCGAAGATAGCATTCCGATGAGCAATTCCTGGAATATAGAACATCTTTGCAAGTTTTACCCCTAAGGCGCGGTTGCTGGGAGCCCCAGCAACCCCCATTTTGTACAAGCCTTGCCGGCAAGGCATGTGACCCTATGTACAAAGCCAGGTACAGACCCTGTGCGTAGTCAGGGAAAGAAATCCCTTAGTATGTATAGTTTCCTGTCGATTTCCATGTTTATGTGTATATGTATATGCATGCTTGTCCAGGTTACTGTACTGCTTTTTTGACTCCAATAAATATTAGTGGACCGCCAAGGTTCCATGCTCTTGCCCTCTCTCCTTTCTAGCCACGACAAGGACGCGCGATCCTGCTAAGGACCCGGCTCCGACAAGAAGTTGAGAAGACCGCCCGGCACGGCGATCCCCCAGCAAACAAACAGATAAAGTTTACCTCTTGCACATTCGTGTTCGTAACCTATGACTTGTGCATTATAAAACTTTGCCACCCTTCTTTAAAAAACTCGGGTGCTCCCATTCCCAGGCCGAACGCAGCTTCGGTCGGAGTGGTCGTAGTAGCCCTTGTTAGAAGGGGGTGGACGGGGGGCTGGGCCCTTTGTCTGTAATCCAACAGATGTGATTCTCCGGCAGGCGCAGAAGGCACTGGCAGGACAGCTTGCCGGGAAGACTCGTTTATTTACATTAAGGAGGCATTTCACCTCTGCATGAACGTACACATGCACGGGTTCCCAGCAAGGCTAGACTTTTTCATTAACATGTTGATACGAGTACAGAGGTTACAGGACACAAGCATGGACTCGAGAGATTACATTATCTAGAAATTAAGAGTTGGCAAGTGCCTACAATTTAAAAGAAAGGATATGATGCCCGTAATCCCTTTTTCTTGTCCCTCTCCCCAGAAAGAGGACCAAGATAGTGGGAGGGCAAAAGGAGTGCCTAGGCGAGGTACGAGCAGCAGAAGACACCAAGAGAACATCCCGGCGGTCGTCCAGAAGAAGGCCGGTGATGACGGTGCTGGAAGAAGAGCCGAAAGACAAGGCAGCGGGCCGGCAATACGCGACGAAGGCGTCGATGCCATCATACTCCGACTTGACGGCCCGCCACCCGCCTTCTTCGTCTTCCCCGTCCCTCCAACGCCACCCGCCCAAGGTAACGACCCCGAGAAGTTCAAGGAGCTGGCGATGCAAATGATGGTGTTGCCGGCGTCGCCCAGGAACGGTGTGTCCGATGCCTAGTCGGACCCGTCATCCTCCCGCCGCTACCCTTGTCGTCGCTGCCGTTGTCCTCCTTGTCACTATCGCCCGAGGAGGAGCTTTCGTCACCGATCGAGCTCTCTGCACAGCACCCTAGCCTGTGTCCCGAGCGCCCGAAGACCATGACGGAGAGCAGGTCGCTCTTCGCTAGCTTGAAGTAGAGGACGTGCCCATCCATCAAGCAATGGACACGCGCGAAGGTTTTCCAGCCCCGATGAAGGAGCATCACATGAGGGGCAGGGAACCTTGTGTTCACCCACAGGTCACCATGGCAACACCCCTCCATGTGAAGTCTTAACCTTGGTGGTTGGTCGATCTCTAGCACCCTCGCAAACGCCTCGGGAAGGCGAAGGCGGCTGCGCGGCGGCTCATGCAACTGTAGGATAAACTGCAGTGCCGTGTCCTCGACATGGCCGCTAGATGAAGGAGGAGGAGATGGTGACGACGCGGGTGTCCCCCTTCCACACCCACCTCTGCCTCGACTGCCTCACCGACCGCGACCTCGGTCGACACCTCTGCCTCGAGCGTGGCCTTCACCCTAGGCGTCCGGCTCCTCCTTGATCGTCGCAGCTCTCTGGCGGGAGGAAGACCTGGTCGCCTCTGTGGGAGAAAGGCCGCCCTCTCGCCATGGCGCTGGATGGAGAGTGGAGACGAAGGGGAGACGCGAGGAGGTGATCCTCCTCCTCCTCCTGAGTACCCTCTTTATAACTGAGCGGGGAAGGCTAAAAGACTGGCTCTACGCCTCTAAAGAGCATGTTCTGGTCCGGTTCATTAAGTTGGCAACGAGCAAGGCCGTCGACCGCCCTCCCTGCCCAATCAAAGGCGCGTAAAAATTGGCCACCACGCGCCTTCCCATATCCCGTGCATCTATCACCTACCCCACGCCGTGCATGCGGCGTACGTGGTGCAAGGGGCAGGCGTAGTGGGAAACATGGAATGACGGTTCCAAGGCAGAGAGAGTAAATGAGCAGCGGCCCTGCAGTTTTAAAAGGGACATGCAAGCCGCCTCTTTACTATTCATCGCGGGATGACGCGAGCATGCCGCGGTCATTCCACGCACGACCCCCACGTCATGCATTCAACGCGGGTCGTGGGGAAGCACAACTGGCGAGGAAGTTACTACAGTAAAACTCTGCCGCACACGCACCCGCGCACCATTCTGGGCCTGGCCTAATAACGCTCCACGCTTATATGTGGCCCAAGCCTGGGGGCTCATGTCGGTGTACAAAAGTAGGGGTCCTTTTTGTACCCCTTTACTTGTACGCGGGCAGTCGCAGCCACACGCCTGCGGCCACGTTTGGCAGAGAAGAGGAAGCGAAGGCGCAATACTACTAGAGCCGTGCTCGAGGCCAGAGGCATGAAGAACAGAGGGGCAAGGTGAAACTCCCCTGGCAACGCCCTTGCCGGGGTGGCCTTCACGGCCCCGGCAAGAGCCTTGACGGGGAGACTTGCCCAACACCAACAAGGCCGCTGCCCTTGAGCCTAAGAGTCCCGACGCCATCAACCACATCGGAACCAAGGCTCAGGAGGCGCCTCCATGGTGGCATCTAGACCTTTGTGAAGACAAAGGGCCTGCGAAGCCTAGTTAGGAACCAAGAAACTAGACAATAGCAAGGCTCCTCGCCGAGGATGCCCACGAGGCCCCAGCAAGGCTCCTACCAAAGATACCCACAAGGCCCCGGCAAGGCTCTTGCCGAGGGCGCCTGTCGGTGTCAAAACCGGCAGATCTCCGTTAGGGGGTCCCGAACTGTGCATCTAAGGCGGATGGTAACAGGAGGCAGGGGACACGATGTTTTACCCAGGTTCGGGCCCTCTTGATGGAGGTAAAACCCTACATCCTACTTGATTATTCTTGATAATATGAGTAGTACAAGAGTTGATCTACCACGAGATCGGAGAGGCTAAACCCTAGAAGCTAGCCTATGGTATGATTGTATGTTATCCTACGGACTAAAACCCTCCGATTTATATAGACACCTGAGGATGCTATGGTTACACAAGGTCAGTTACAAAGGAGGAGATATCCATATATGTATTGCCTAGCTTGCCTTCCACGCCAAGTAGAGTCCCATCCGGACACGGGACGGAGTCTTCAATCTCGTATCTTCATAGTCCAACAGTCCGGCCAAAGGATATAGTCTGCCTGTCCCGAGACCCCCTAATCTAGGACTCCCTCAGTAGCCCCTGAACCAGGCTTCAATATCGATGAGTCCGACGCGCAGTGTTGTCTTCGGCATTGCAAGGTGGGTTCCTCCCCCGAATACATCACGAAAGAGTTTGAATACAAGGATAGTGTCTGATCCAGCAAAATAAGTTCCACATACCACCGTAGAGAGAATAATATTTCCACAAATCTAATCTGCTGACACATTTTGGTAGCATGACATCACACCACGGCCCGGTAATTATTTGAACCGTTTTTCTTTAACCAGCCTTGCACATAATGCGAGGCGGTTTCTTGACACGTCTTGTCAAAGCACAGATCGTGTTCCCCTTATTACAGGATTCTCATCAATACAAACGTGGGTAACCCAACCATGGCTATTGGTATGACTCCTAGATTTTAGGTAAGTCTCAAACAACCATGAGGAGGACGCCAGATATTCATCCCCTTTATAAAGGGACAAGGCTTTTTCTTTTTTCCTTCCCGTGCTCAATTGAATTCTTCCCCGCCTCGAGTTCTAACACCCAAAGCCCAAGTCAGGTGCTTCGGACTTTCAATCATGTCCAGATCCAGCCTTCAAGGCCGGTGGATGCCTTCCTCCGTCACGGAGGAGGACGTCAAGAAGTTGAGGGAGGCCAGATATCTGACCGCCGAAATTTTGCATAGGCTGCCCGCCCGAGGGCAGGTCATCCCTACTCCTGAACCCAACGAGAGCATTGTGTTCGTCTCCGACTTCCTCCGAGGACTAGGCCTCGCTCTGGATCCCTTTGTTAGGGGTCTTATGTTCTATTACGGGCTGGATTTTCATGATCTGGCCCCGGATTCCCTTCTTCACATCTCGTCATTTACTGTCGTTTGTGAGGCCTTCCTCCGCATTACCCCTCACTTCGGCCTGTGGCTCAAGACTTTCGATGTGAAGCCGAAGATGGTCGAGGGGCAGTACGCAGCGTGCGGAAGTGCTCTAATAAGCAAAATTGTTGACGCTCCATGGCCAAAGGGTTCCTTTCCGCAGGTGTCCGGATTGTGGCAACGGGAGTGGTTCTACGTCACAGCTCCCTGAAGTGCCAAGTGGGTAGCTGCCCCCACCTTTCGCTCGGGCCCTCCACCACAACTGATGTCATGGATCAGCAGGGGGCTGAGCTAGGGTCCAACCAAGGACGTGCCAATACTGCAGAGCCGTATCCGAGATCTCTTCGAGGGAGATTTCAGTATGGTTATGGTAATACAAGTTATGCTGGTTCGTCGAGTCCAGCCTTGCAAACGCCAGCCCCTCCGCATGTGGGAATTCAACCCGGAAGGACCGCGCACTATTCAGAATTTCCTCGGCTTGATGTACGAGGAGCTGTACAAATCGTTCTTCGGACCCCTAATAGAGTGTTCGGACACTACCAAGGATGTGGGCCTGAACTGCAACCGCCCCGCTGCCCAAGTAAGTAATCCCGTGGCCAAACACACTGCCCTTTTATTTATCATGACATCATTCTAAAGAATCACTCTTTGACCAGGACTGGATAACAAAGGCGAAGATGATCCAGTGTTCGGCCCCCCTTCCTGAAGGCTTGGACAATCCGGTGTTGGAAAAGATGCTCGAGCCAGCACCCTGCCTAGTGCCCTCCAAGGAAGATGAAGGGGGGAATAACGAGGCTAGCGTATTCGTGAAGGAGATTAGCCGAAGAGAAGGAACTGAAACTTCCTCTCCCCAAGGAAGGAAGAGAAACCGCCTCTGCGAACCCGGAGACAATGGTCTCCAAACAAGGGAAAAAATCTCCGCCGGAAGGTCCTGCCATAGGGGATGCCCTGGCCGTACTGTGCCCTCAAGGGGCCAGCCCTCCCCCGAGCTGTAAGTAAAAGGGGTAGTTAATAACGAAAATATCTTGCTCTACTTCTGAGGAAAATAATCGAAGCATTTATCTTGCAGTTCGGATCTTAGCCCTTCTCAGCAGAGCTCGTCTTCAGGGGATCTTCTTCCGGAGATGATGGAGAGCGAAACGCCTCCCCCTGCCACACTGGCTCATGAAGCGGGCGACCCCGAGGTGTCGTCACGGAGGGTTTCTCCGGATCCGGCAAGGCCAGAAGGTAATCTTATGGCCACCTGAAGTCCTTAGCCTCTGGCTCTCAAAGAGAGTCATCAAAAGAGTCCGGCACCATCTGGTGTGCGGTCGGACATACTGAGGGGTCTGCTGGAGCAAGCGGCTATCTCAGAAGAGCACCACACATTGATGGGTACGGTGATTGAAAGGATTTTGTCCACCGAAAGCGGGTTGCATGAAGCTTTTATGAGTCTGCTGATGGGTTTTCAGGTACGTGAAATGATGTACATTTTTGACGGTACCGCACATTTTTAGATGTGCCCTGTGTAGATAGTAGCCCCTGAGACTCTGGTTGTCGTCGAAAATGGCAGCAAACAGAGGATCATAGTCCCAGGTAATAACCAGACTGCCTTTATGTGTAGGTGCTGGAAGCTCTGGTGGCTAGCCGGACTGATGGGTATGCCGAACTAAAGTGGCAGCTGGATGCGGCAGATGCCGACATCGTGCTTGTTAACAAACGTCTTGACGAGGCACAGGGTCAGTGATTTTTCTGGTGATTGTCACGTAGTAAGAGCAGCATGATGCCAGTATCTTTAATATGTTATGACTGCAGATGGAGCTGCCACCGTGGAGAACCTTCGGGCGGAACTTTCCCAAGCTAAGGAGCAAGCAAGGAGCAGCAATGCGGCCGCCTTAAAGGCGGCCGAGGGCTTAAGGGCCGAACAGGACGCACATTGCGAGAGCAAAGAGAAAATTGCCAAGATGGCCGTGGAGTTAAAAGATGTTGCTGACCGATACCGGCTTCTTGAAGAAGAAAACCGGGCGAAGGCGACGGACTTGGAGAAGGCCCGGGTGGCTGCCAAGGAAGCCCGCTCCAAAATTAGAGCGACGAAGGAGGAGCTGAGTCAAGCTTCAGATATCGTTTCTGGGAAGCCCTTCTTGTTGCGGACTAAGTTCGAAGATCCAAAATATGCTCCTCTAGACCGGCTATGGAGTTCTGCGGACGAGTACATGGATTTGGCTGCAAGTGTTGCTGATGCGGCCGAGTACTTCAAGGATCAGAAAGGTCCCGAAGTGGAGAAGCTGTTCTGGTCACAGTTTCACGCTCCAGTCCGTCCGCTGTTGCTGAATGAGCGATTGACCGGTTGGGCCGAGCTCCATAGATTATCCGGACTTGCCATGAGGTCCAAGGCCGAATAGCTACTTTAGCTTAGTGCAATAATTCCTTGGTGACGTGCCATGCATTGATGCTGTAAAGAGATCGGCGTGCATAGAAGGTGCGCGGATGGCCCTTGCCCATGTCAAAACATACTGGGCGGAGATGGAGGCCACCACTGTTGCGGCACAGGGTTCGGCCATAGGCCGAGTAGCTGTCGAGCACTACTTTGAAGAAGTCCTTGAAGGCGCTCGTTCGATAGAGGCTCAGTGCTCGAAGAATATTATTTTTCAGTGACATGTAGTCCCATTGTACAAACAATGTTTTATTGAATTTATCAAGGCTGTATTTATACTTTTGCCCGAAAGTGTTATGATGCCTCCTGTGCAGCCGTTTATGTATATATGTATATAACCTGAAAGGTGGCAGTCGTCGGCTTCAGCCCCCACGCATATAATGCGGGGGTGTTCGCAGAAGACGCATGTTCACACTTGATCCAACGTCTTGGTCCATTAAGGAGGTGATAGCGCAGCGAACTAGGCAACCGAAATATAATGCTTTAACACTTTCACTTAGCCA
This sequence comes from Triticum dicoccoides, assembly GCF_002162155.2. Classification (NCBI taxonomy): domain Eukaryota; kingdom Viridiplantae; phylum Streptophyta; class Magnoliopsida; order Poales; family Poaceae; genus Triticum; species Triticum dicoccoides. The sequence goes on along the minus strand of NC_041390.1, from coordinate 393,213,145 downwards.
GAGGAGTTTGACAGTGGGGCTACTATATAGCACGTGGTGGCTTCGCGCTCATCCGGATTCGGGGCGCGTACATGCCTGGCCGGGAAACGGCCCTTCGTTAAGGCGGAGGAATCCCGAAGATTCTGCTAGGTCATCAAGTGGTTGACCAGTCTCATGCTATATCATGACAGTCAGTTTTCGGCTTTCTCTACTGAGGTGCTCATCCGGATGAACTAGGGCACAATCGTAGTAGTTCTCCTAGTGTCGCCTTAGCCGATAGAGTGGAACGTAAGGCAGCAAAACACAGGAGCCGGGCAAACCCAACATTTGACCAAAGACATAATTCGGAGCTGATGCATATAAGGCCAAACTCGCGACGCCGAACACTCCCTAAGGTATTCGGTCTTTGTGATGTAAACCGGGCTTAAACAGTGCCCTTTATATTAAGCCCCTGGTGTCCAGGTACGTGCAATATTCTGACGTGGCCACATGCCAATACGTCAGCATCCTTCTCAATTGTATTGAGAATCCGAGGGATGTGTATCAACAAGAGACAGTAAAAAAGGTTTACGCAGGGTCTTAATCTAAAAAGAATCCTTAGAACGGGTCCCTGCTACATGTCTGCGCCTGTGTCTCCGTTGTGCCGTCTTCTGTATGGGTGTAGCACGATGGTCATCTGAAAAAGAGAGGAACTTAATTGAAAAGTTGTCGCGCAAAAGGTAAGTTATACTAAATAAACAATATATAGTTCAAAATGAGTAAAGTTGAGCCTAATTGCCACTTGTTTGCGCGCGTTGAGCCCCTTGTATTGTAATAGGGGTATAGCCATCAAACCTGTATCAATTACATATAGCTGCACCGGACTCGTCCAACCGTGTCCGTGGTCTTCACGACCTGTCAGATGCTTTAGTTGGTGAGGCCGCTTAGTGTGCGGCTGGCAAGGCAGCCGCACGGTCTTCCGCACGCAAGGAGCACTCAATATTTCCGTTTACTATAATGATACCACATGGACCAGGCATCTTAAGCATGAGAGAAGCGTAATGCGGTATTGCGTTAAAGCAAGCGAAAGCTTCGTGTCCGAGTAGAGCTTGATAGCCGCTTTGGAATGGAGCGATGTGGAAGGTTAAGTTTTCGCTGCGAAAGTTATCGGGAAAGCCGAATATAACCTCTAGTAGCAGGGAGCCCGTGCAATGGGCTTCTGGGCCTGGCGTTACTCATTTAGAGGTAGTATTGCTATGGCTAATTTTTATTGGGTCTATCCCCATTTTGCAGACTGTGTCCTGATATATCAGGTTTAGACTACTGCCGCCATCCATCAAGACTCGTGTGAAGTGGTATTCGTCAATTATCGGCTCTAACACTAAGGCAGCCCATCCTACACGCCGGATACTTGCCGAGTAATCCCGATGGTCGAAGGTGATCAGTTGAGATGACCAGTGGCAGAACTCCGCGGTGATAGGCCCTGGGGCATGTGTCTCTAGGAGTGCTGCTTTATTTCTCGCCTTTGTCACGTGTAACACGTTTACTATTTTGACTTCTGGTGGGAATTTTTTCTGTTCCCCAGTGCTTTGCTTGCGAGGCTCGTCCTCGTTTTCGCTTGGTGTATCCTGCCCCTTGTGTTCGGCATTGAGCTTGCCGGACTGCTTGAAGACCCAACATTCTCTATGGGTATGATTTGCAGGTTTATCGGGGGTACTGTGGATCTGACATATTTTGTCCAGAATCTTGTTTAGGCTGGACAGTTCGTCTCTGTTGCCTTTGGAGGGCAGCTTTTGCTGATCTGGCCGAGAGCTTCTGAATCCGGCGTTTACCGCCGTGCTCTTCAGGCTGTCTTCTTTATTCTGGTGCTTGTTCTTGCTGCGCCATGGCTTCTCGTTTTCGTCCCTGACTTTGGATGTACTTGGGTCGCTGGTGCTGTATCGGGCTAACCAGCTATCCTCGCCCGCGCAAAAGCAGGTCATGAGGCTTGTTAATGCTGCCATTGTTCTTGGCTTTTCTTGGCCGAGGTGTCTGGCAAGGCATTCATCTCAAACGCTGTGCTTGAAAGCTGCTAAGGCATCGGCGTCCGGACAGTCGACTATTTGGTTCTTTTTAGTGAGAACCCCATTCCAAAGCTTTTGGGCTGACTCTCCGGGCTGTTGAGTTATATGACTTAAATCGTCTGCATCCGGAGGTCGGACATAGGTCCCTTGAAAATTTGCCCTAAAAGCGTCTTCGAGCTCTTCCCAGCTTCCAATGGAGTTTTCGGGGAGGCTTTTAAGCCAGTGCCGAGCTGGCCCTTTGAGCTTGAGGGGTAAGTACTTGATGGCGTGGAGATCGTCTCCTCAAGCCATATGGATATGGAGGATGTAGTCCTCAATCCAGACCCCAGGGTCTGTGGTTCCGTCGTACGCCTCTATGTTTACGGGTTTGAATCCCTCTAGAAATTCATGGTCCAGCACCTCATCGGTGAAACATAAGGGGTGTGCGGCACCCCTGTATTTGGGTGTACCATGGTGTTGGGATGTTTGTTGTGTTGCATTGCGTGCTGGAGCGCGCTTGCGTGGCCTGTAGATGGATCTGGTTGCGCCGTCTTTTTGATGCGAGCCTTCACGTGGATCGCGTACTGGCTTATGTGCAGCGTCGTTTGCCGCTTTATGTTGGCCACGAGGTCATCTATCCGACCGGATGGCCATTTTGTTTTTTGATTGCGGGGGATCTAAGGCATCTTCATCGAATTCAGGTAGCAACTTTCGCTTCGGGTAGCTCTTGGTGTGGCGATTACTGCCGTACTTCGCTTTAGTGTTGAGTACTTCACTCCATCTAATTCTGAGTGTGTCTTGTGCAGCCCTGAGCGTTTGCTTCTGCTTTTGCAGACTCCTTGAAGTGGCAACAAGCCTTTTATGGGCATTCTGTTGCTCCAGGTGCCTGTCCGGTGTGATGTTATCCGGACTGTTATCTTCGACGGAGTCGGGTTGTTTGGTTTGATTCTCCGTGTTGCCGTGGTCGGACGATGGTTCAATTCCGTGTTTGCCGTCCGCTGGCTCACCTTGCTCTATCACTGGGTTTATATGATCGTTATTTCTGCCTAGGCGGGATTTGGAGCGATGCTTACGCCGCCGCTTTGGCTGCTTCTCGAGGGAACAACCCTTCGCTGCATCCTTCCGCTCTTCGTCGTTGTTTTCTTTGGGTGCGTCCACCATGTATACATCATATGATGAAGTGGGAGTCCAGTGCCCTGTGGGCAGTGGTTCCTGTTCATCTCCTGCATCGTCGTCCATACTGTCGATGTCTTCGGAGTCGAAGTCGAGCATATCGGTCAAATCGTCGATAGTGGCTATTAAGTGGGTGGTGGGTGGGCGGCGAATTTCTTTGTCGTCCGCATCCCAATCCTGCCGAACATAGTTCGGCCAGGACTCTCCTGACAGGGAGAGAGACCTTAATGAGTTCAGTATGTCGCCGAAGGGCGAGTGCTGAAAGATATCCGCAGAGGTGAACTCCATGATCTGCGCCCAGTCAGATTCGGTAGGAACGGGCGCAGGCGGTTCGGAGTCCGTGGCCGAGGACGAATCCGGTAGTTCGGCGTCACGGCTCCCGTGAAGGGTAAGGTCGATACTCGGCTTGATCGCCGCTGAGAATACGGCCTCCGTGGCAGGGTCTATCCACCCGTCCATGGATGGTGCAATTGGCTCCGAATTGAGGGTCGGAGCGGTTGCCGGTGCGGTCTCCTGAACACTGTCCGATGGCAGAGCTAAATCATGCTCATCGTGACCGTGCAGCGCACTTGGCAGGGGCTCGAATCCGTCGAAGATCAAGTCTCCGCAGATGTCGGTCGTGTAGTTTAAGCTTCCAAACCTGACCTGGTGGCCAGGGGCATAACTCTCGATCTGCTCCAGATGGCCAAGTGAGTTGGCCCGCAGTGTGAAGCCGCCGAATACGAATATCTGTCTGGGGAGAAAGGTCTCACCCTGGACCGCATCGCTATCGATGATCGAAGGAGCCATCAAGCCTAACAGCGATGACACAGAGGAACTCTCAATGAAAGCACCAATGTCGGTGTCAAAACGGGCGGATCTCAGGTAGGGGGTCCCGAACTGTGCGTCTAAGGAGGATGGTATCAGGAGGCAGGGGACACGATGTTTTACCAGGGTTCGGGCCCTCTTGATGGAGGTAAAACCCTACGTCCTACTTGATTATTCTTGACAATGTGAGTAGTACAAGAGTTGATCTACCACGAGATCGGAGAGGCTAAACCCTATAAGCTAGCCTATGGTATGATTGTATGTTCTCCTACAGACTAAAACCCTCCGGTATATATAGACACTGGAGGAGGCTAGGGTTACACAAGGTCGGTTACAAAGGAGGAGATATCCATATCCGTATTGCCTAGCTTGCCTTCCACGCCAAGTAGAGTCCCATCCGGACACGGGGCCAAAGGATATAGTCCGGCTGTCCGGGGACCCCCTAATCCAGGACTCCCTCAGCGCCCACAAGGCCCCGGCAAGACCCTTGCCAGGAAGATCAGCAAGACCACAACAAGGCCTTGCCACCCCGTCGCCACCCCAGCTCAGCGGCCGACCCACCAACTAAGCAGGTACCCACGTGGCAGTACGTGGCTCCTAAGCCAACCAGTCAAGCACCTACGTGGTGGCATGCAGATCTTCATGAAGACCTTGCCACCACGCCAGCTCAGCAGCCTGCCAGCCTACATGGTGTTGCATGCCTCGTTAGCCTGGACGCGTGTCGGAGCAAGGTGAAGCAGCGACGGACGGGACGGGCTTCATTGTCGTCCCCGATAAAGCAAGAGGACACCTAAGTAGCACATTTAATGCATTTTGTCCCGTAATGCCAGGCGATAAACTCGGCCATTGTACAACTTTCCACCTCCCATGTGCCACTGTGGCAGCCCCTTTGACTATAAAAGGAGGCCCGTGGCGTACTGTGAGGGGATTCAAACTTTTGTACCCTGCGCGCTTTGTAGCTAGTCCAGGAACACCAGATAAACAAAAACCAGCAGGAGTAGGGTATTATGCATCACTTGCGACCCGAAGCTAGATAAACTCCCCCCCCCCCGCGCGTTGATCTTCTAAACCCGCTCTTTTTAAAGCCCCGCGCCCTAGCAACCGTAGTAGGGATTCCCTGTGATCCCATAAGTGTCGTTCCTGAGAACCGACAATACCCAAAGGAATTTCATAATAAATATTTTTAGTAGGTGCAGCAGGTTGAGGAGCAACTAATTGCAGTTCCGGTCGAGGTGAAGATACCCTGAACAAACCCCTCAAAGGATTAGTTTCCATAGTAACAAATGACAGTAAATTTCAGCACACTATATAAATGTTTTCTTACCAATTCCACTTACCAAAGGCGCTTCACTCCCCGGCAACGGCGCCAGAAATTCTTGATGACCCACAAGTATAGGGGATCTATCCTAGTCCTTTTGATAAGTAAGAGTGTCGAACCTAACGAGGAGCTGAAGGAAATGACAAGTGGTTTTCAGCAAGGTATTCTCTGCAAGCACTGAAATTATCGGTAACAGATAGTTTTGTGATAAGATAAATCATGATGGGTAACAAGTAAATAAAGTAACTAAGGTGCAGCAAGGTGGCCCAATCCTTTTTGTAGCAAAGGACAAGCCTGGACAAACTCTTATATAAAGCAAAGAATTCCCGAGGACACATGGGAATTGTTATCAAGCTAGTTTTCATCATGCTCATATGATTCACGTTCGTTACTTTGATAATTTGATATGTCGGTGGACCGGTGCTTGGGTGCTGCCCTTCCTTGGACAAGCCTCCCACTTATGATTAACCCCTCTCGCAAGCATCCACAACTACGAAAGAAGTATTAAGGTAAACCTAACCATAGCATGAAACATATGGATCCAAATCAGCCTCTTACGAAGCAACGCATAAACTAGGGTTTAAGCTTTTGACACTCTAGCAACCCATCATCTACTTATTACTTCCCGATGCCTTCCCCTAGGCCCAAATAATGGTGAAGTGTCATGTAGTCGATGTTCACATAATACCATTAGAGGAGAGACAACATACATCTCATCAAAATATCAAACTAATACCAAATTCGCATGATTACCTATAACAAGACTTCTCCCATGTCCTCATGAACAAACACAACTACTCACAAAGCATATCCATAATCATAATCAGAGGAGTATTAAGTATCATTAAGGATCTAAAAATATAATCTTCCACTGGATAAACCAACTAGCATAAACTAAAAAGAGTAATTAACACTACTAGCAACCCACATGTACCAATCTGAGGTTTTGGGACCAAGATCGAATACAAGAGATGAACTAGGGTTTGATAGGAGATGGTGCTGGTGAAGATGTTGATGGAGATTGACCCCTCTCGATGACAGGAACGATGGTGATGACGATGGCGAAGATTTTTTCCCTCCCGGAGGGATGTTTCCCCGGCAAAACAGCTCCGTCGGAGCCCTAGATTGGTTCAGCCTAGGTTCCGCCTCGAGACGGTGGCGCTTCATCCTGAAAGCTTCCTCTTGATTTTTTTCAGGTGAAAACACACCATATAGCCAAAGATGGGCACCGGAGGCTAGCCAGGGGGCCCACAAGGTCGGGGGGTGTGCCTAGGGGGCTAGGGCGCGCCCTCCACCCTTGTGGCTAGCTGGTGGCCCCCCTCTGGTACTTTCTTTGACCAATATTTTTTTATATATTCCAAAAATAAGCTCCGTGAAGTTTCAAGACTTTTGGAGTTGTGCAGAATAGGTCTCTAATATTTGATTCTTTTCCAGCCCAGAATTCCAGCTGCTGGCATTCTCCCTCTTCATGTAAACCTTATAAAATAAGAGAGAGAGAGAGAGAGAGAGAGAGAAGGCATAAGTATTGTGATATAACGTGTAATAACAGCCCATAACGCATTAATTATCAATATAAAAGCATGATGCAAAATGGATGTATCACTAATCATCATAATATCATCTTATATCAAATGGATATGAAAAGAGCATTCCTTAATGGTAAGCTTGAGGAAGAAGTATATGTTGCTCAACCCCCAGGTTTTGAAGATCCAAAGAATCCTGACAAAGTCTTCAAACTCAATAAGGCCCTCTATGGCCTCAAGCAGGCCCCTCAGCGCGTGGTATGATACTTTGAAGGAATTCCTCACGAATAAAGGCTTCAAACCCGCTTCACTTGACCCAACTCTTTTCCCCAAAACCTATGATGATGAATTATTTGTGTGCCAAATATATGTTGATGATATTATCTTTGGTTGTACTAACCAACGTTATAGTGACGAATTGGCCTATATGATGAGTGGGGAATATAAAATGTCTATGATAGGAAAATTGAAATTCTTCTTAGGTCTTGAAATTTGTCAACAGCGAAACGACATCTTCATATCTCAAGAGAAATACCTCACGGATGTGTTGAGGAAATTCGGCATGCAAGATTGCAAAGGCGTCAAAATCCCTATACCCACAAATGGCCATTTATGCACTGATGAGGATGGTATAGCTTCAATCAAAAGGTATACCGCTCCATGATTGGCACTTTATTGTATCTATGTGCATCTAGGACAGATATTATGCTTAGTGTTTGCATGTGTGCCTGTTTTCAAGCTACATCGAAGGAATCACGCCATAAGGTTGTGAAGCATATTCTTTGATATCTAGCTCACACTCCAACACTTGGATTATGGTACCCCAAGGGCCCGGCTTTGATCTCATTGGATATTCTGACTCTGACTATGCATGTGATCGAGTGGATCGAAGTCTACATCAGGCACATGCCATTTCCTCGGACGATCCTTAGTTTGTTGGTCCTCGAAGAAGCAGAACTGTGTATCACTCTCTACTGCTGAAGCTGAGTACTTGTTGCTGGTTCGTGTTGTGCTCAATTTCTATGGATGAAGCAAACCCTCAAGGACTACGACATCAATGTGAAGAATGTGCAACTCTTCTGTGACAATGAGAGTGCCATCAAGATTGCTCATAACCCAGTTCAGCACTCGAAGACAAAGCACATCCAGATTCGTCATCATTCTCTTTGAGATCATGTGTTGAAGGGCGACATCTCTATCGAGCACATGAAGACTGAAGAACAGCTAGCGGATATCTTCACAAAGCACTTGGACGAGAAGAGATTTAGCACGTTGCGGTGTGACTAAATATCTTAGAATCTTCAAATGTTTTTTGAAAAGGACACACATCCTAACACTTATGCAAAATTGATGACTTAGATGTGCAACACATGAAGTAACGTTTTTCTTCAAGGAATGAAGGCTAACCCTCTAAGTGTGAAGAAATTAATGAAGAATTTGATTCTCAGAGCCCTACGACAATTGTACGTGGCGTTTGAAATCATCATTCTTATACGGTAGGTCACACCACCAAAAAAAGTAGAAAATATTCAATTTGAGTTTTTCTTCATTTTGCAAATTTTCCAATTTTCAAATTCCTCAATGTTCAAATTCTTCAACTTTGCATTGTCTTCACTCTTTCCGACTGTGTTCTTCATTGACTATATATATTTGAGTTTTCAAGTCCTCTACAACATTCACTTATTGCTAATTCTTCAAGTTGACATTTCTGCTAAGTGAATGTGATTGGACCCTTCCCCCCCTATGCTAAACTCAACCCAATATGTTCAAAAATTCTTCATGTGCATTCTATTTGACACCCGTTCAAAATCTTCACTGTGTCCTTGTCAGCTGAAGAATTTGCGAACGAAACATTAAAATTTTCTTATCTGAATTTTCGGCTTTTGCCGCTCAAACCATTCCGCATCCCGCGATAAGATAAAATACTCACCCACGATCTCCACCTCTCTGTACGTGGGTGACACATGTCGCTAGGATGACAAGGGTCAGGGGCACGTTCGTCCAATTTCTTTGGACGAGCAGTTTTTCATCGTGGCTATAAATACCCCTCACCCTCCTCACACCTCATTTACTCCGCTCGATCTCACTCCCCTCGCTCAAGCTCTCAGACCTAGCGCCGCCGCTACTCTCCATTGTCACTGGTGAGGAAGAGCTTCACTGCCTCGACCTCGTCACCATCGTACTCACATCGTCCGCGGAAATCTTCACTCTGCCACCGCCGTAGTTGTCTTCTGCAGCCAAATTAGGACGTGGAAGATCTGAACGGACGAGCTTCTACACTTCTTCTCTCAGTTTGTCGTGTTATTTGTCCAGGGTAAATAAAATCTGATTTTACTGCCCTATATTTATTCTGATGATTTTCTCAATATCTCTAAAAGGTGTCTATTCTTCAACTTCCATATCCATAAACACCCAAAAGGCATATATTCTTGATTTGTTTCTCTAAGCTATGATTTCCCTCAAGATTCCTCAGTTGTGTGGATTTTCAAATCTATACATGTAACACCCCAAATTTTCAATTTAGAATGTTATACATTAGATTATTATTGCATATCATATTTTATTGCATTTTGGTCTGATCCTAGAAATTCTATGCAACTCAATGAACCACGGAGAGAGTTGGGGATTTCGTTATTTTTGATATTTGAGTTTTCTCAAATTTTGAAGAGAGGACGTTTGATTTTAATTATTTTTCTCTTGAATATTTATTTTATAAAAATAAAAAAGAGAGAGGATAAAATGACTTCCTCAAAATAAAGAAATATTGGAGATTTAATATTAAAATCAAATAATATTTTATTCGGAGTTTTATCGCTATTTTATTTGAATTAGGAAAAATATGCATTTTTCAAAATTGCATTAGAGTCCCAAATAAATGTTCACCTTGTCCGGCCTATTTTTAGAGGACGGGGAAATTTATTTCCGGATTTTTGGAGTCCATTTAGTATTTCTTTTTTTGTTTCTCTACGCGGAATATTTAAAAAAAACGCCAACCGACTTAACGGGCCGTGTCCGACCCGGACACCGTGCCCGGCCGGCCTTTAAGAGCCGGGAGGCCCGAGCCGCAACCCAGCCCCCCAAAACCCTAGCGCCGCCACCCGCCGCCGCCGCAAGCCGCCACCGCCGCACGCCGCCGCCGCGAGCAGCCGCCGCGAGA
>NC_041390.1:393149759-393202598 GCF_002162155.2 Triticum dicoccoides | reverse complement strand
CGCGAGACGCGCCGCCCCGCAGACCCGCCGCCCGTCATACTGCCGGCCATCGCCGGAGTCGCCGCCGCCCCGCTACCCGCCGACCCTGTCCCGAGGTAGCCGCCCGATCCGCCGCCGGTTTCGCTGAAAAAAACCATTCAGTTTTTAAAAAAAAAACTAGGTCCGTTTTTTAGATCCGATTCGGTTTTATTTTTCTTCGGTTTTGTTATTTACCGAACGCCCGTTCGTTAGTTCGTTTTAATGAACGGTTTTCACCGTTTAGCTGCAGACAGCGAACGTTCATTCGTTAGCCTGTTCGTCAGTTTTTTTCTTTTTCCTGGATTTTCCGCGATTATTTTCGATTGCGATTTCTGATCCGATTTTCGTTTTAGTATAACTTTTCGCTCGTTTATCGGAATCAGGCGATTCAAGTGCCTAGATTTTCGTCTCGAAGCCCTCTTTCTGTTTAACCAACTTAAACAAGATTTTGTTACCGTAAAATTTGACTTTAGTCCAGATAGTAAACGAAGCTTGTTTCTTTCGCCGTTCGAGTTTTGTTGCTTCGTTTGATTTGATTCTTTTTGCAAACCGGAGTTCTTAAGTTAAACTTTCTGGTTAGATTTCTTATTTGAGTTTTATCCGTGCCCTTGCTTGATTGCTTATTGTATGCTTGTTTGTTGCGGTAGAGTACCCGCAGTGTGAAACGTGCTACTACGAGTCTCTAGGTTTCACGGATCATCAGCAAGGCAAGTAACACTTCGATCATACCTCTTTACTACCTAGTTTTATTGCATTAGATCAATCCTCAAACAATTGCATGGTTAGGATCTGAATAATTTGTGCGTTGGGAAGTAGATGAGGTAGAACCTATTCACCTGTTTATTATCAAACCTTGGGAGTTACTTCTACGTTGCTTATACTACTATGCTATGCTCGTAGACGTGGATTGGGTTTGAGTGTAACCATGACAGATGTGAGATTGTTAATTAAGGGTTCAACTTAAGGTTGCAACTTAAATACACATCTGGGTGGATTGAGGCACCTGGGGAATTCCAGTGATTGCCTGTATTTTTTGAAATCCCGCGGTACCGTGTGATTCTCCTATGGACTGCCACCCAGGCTCAAAGGGATCATGATTATTCATGCTAGAAACTTCCGTGTGCATCCACAAGCCATTATAGGCTCTATCATAGTTGATTAAGTCGTGTGAACTCTTACAGTGGTAGACTAGCAGATGTAGGGGATGTAGGTGGTATTGTCTACCCATCGTAAGGTGCTAACGCTTCTGAAAGACTGTGTCTCGGTCATCCGTTTCTCAAACACCATGTAGTGCGAGAAATCCAACAGAGGAGATCGAGTCGTGTGGGGAAAAGTGCACAAACCTCTGCAGAGTGTACAAACTAATCATGATTAGTCGTGTCCCCGGTTATGGACATTTTGAGTATCTGGTTCTTGGAGTATCATGTTGATCTCATCACTCTAATTAAATTTTGTTGGGTTATTAATTACTTTTAATTGGGATTGAGAGGGGGTTTACCTTCTCAATGTTTTTCAACCAACTTGGTAGTTAAATAAAATGTATTCCTTTGCAGTAGGGAAAATTGGCTTTTCGCAAAACATATTAACCATACAGCCTCCACCAGCCATAAATGCATGTAGTGATAGCATTATTACTCTTTTGTGTTACATTGTGAGCATATTCCATGTGCTGACCCGTTTTTGGGATGCAATGTATCATGTTGCAGAATTTTCAGATGAGGAGTAAGGAGCCCTAGGTCGTGGTCTTTCACTTAGTGATGCCGTTGGAGTTGATGGACTCACTTTATCTTCCAAGCCTTCCGCTGTTATCGTATTAGATGGCCTTAAGCCATATTTATTGTAATAAGTTCTCTTTTGAGACATTCGACGTAATAAGTGTGTGATTGCTACTCTGTTATAAATCCTTCAAGTACTGTGTGTGTCAGCATTACCGATCCAGGGATGACACTTATGCACAGAGATCCGACCGTTTGAGGTCTGGTCGCTACACGATGGTATCAGAGCACACGCTGACTGTAGGACACGACCACTAAACCAAAACCCTAGATCACTGCTCTCTTCTCATTTCTGACTCCTCTCCATTTTCTACTCTTTAGGATGGCGGACGCAAGGAACAAGTTTGCAAAACCAGATGAAGACACACCTTTTGGACGCCACATGAAGGAAGTCACCAGGTACCTGAACATCGGAATACCAAGCTTCACCGGGACTTACAATGCCACTTTACCAGAGGAGGAGCCCTGGATGATTCAAGTTCAAGTTCCAGGAAGGACATTCACGTCAGTCACTGAGCCCATAGAGTTTTCCTTTGATGCACCAACCTAGAGTCTAGGCAGGAGTATGGTAGCCCACATCACCATGGGACGCATTGGAGAAGTTTACCACAAGGATCTCAAGGATATTACCTACCAGATTTGTGGGCGCCGAGATGAGCAATGGGAGATGATCAGCACCAGGAAGGATAGATCGATTGCCGCTTTCATCCAGGAGTTAAACCAGCATATTCGCCGCCAGGAGAACTAGATGTGCGCATGCATGATGGATCTGAAGAAGGCGATGATAAGGATCGCAGAGTTGGAGGAAGAACTCAAGTGTACACACGATGGATACGAGGAGGAAATGACAATACTAGTGGAGATGAAGGACGAGTATTCATGGGAGACCCCGCGCCAGGAGGATAAGATGACAGTTCCACTTGCCCAGAGAACTACATCATCATCGACGACACTGACTCAGACCCCAACGATAGTGATGATGACTATGTTGATAAAGCTGGAGCGGATATAATGGAGTCTTCGACCGAACAATATTTCTAGTCGACCACCATATCAGTAGTAGTATTCCACCATGTAAATAGTATAGTCCAAGCACTTTATAACGATAGTTCTAGACCGATTGTATGCCCTTGCTTGATTGATTGAGCGATATGATTGTGTTTGTCTCATGTGCATATGGGTAGTGTTTTCTCACTAGACCTCATTCTATTCTATTCTCTTCCCTCTAAACCCTCAGATGCCTGCGAGACGTGACCCCGGATTTACCGTTCCACTGGAGCTCACTCAGTTGATCCAGTAGAAGAATACCCTGATGTAGTTGTTAGTTCAGAACCAAGGCAACAACAAAAAAACCCACCACCACCCCTAGCTGACAATTTAGCCCGTTTTCTAAGGTTGCAGCCGTCGGTGTTCTCCAGTAGCACCGATCCGATTATTGCAGATGATTGGCTCTGCAAGATTGGAAGGGATTTAACCACTTCAGGATGCACAGATGCTGAGAAGGTGCGTTTTGCCGCGCACCAATTGGATGGACTAGCAGCCTCATGGTGGGAGAACTACACTGTCACCTATCCTATAGCCAATGTTACATGGGACCAGTTCCAGCAGGCTTTTCGCACTGCCCATGTATCAGCAGGAGCTATGGCCATGAAGAAGCGTGAGTTTCGCAACTTACGCTAAGGAGGGGGCACTGTAGGCCAGTATGTGGATGACTTTTGTAATCTAGCACGTTATGCCCCAGATGACGTCGCTACAGATGCAACTAAGAAGGAGAAGTTTCTGGAAGGACTGAATGATGAGCTGAGCATGCAGTTGATGGTGGCAAATTTCAATAACTACCAGGAGTTGGTAGATAGAGCTCTTATGCTAGAAGGGAAGCAGCAGCAGATTGACACCCGCAAGAGGAAGTATGGACAAGGGAAGTATAATTCTGGAGCTCAGTAGAGACCCCGTTTCACCCCGAACTCGGGAGGACTTGTGCATAACCATGGAGGCCACACTCATAATGGAGGAAGTTCGCACAACCATAGTGGCCCCAAGAATGGGAATGGAAATGGAGGAAGTAGCGGACAGAACCGTTCCAACCCGGCAACACCCGCCAAGAAAGATCTAAGCCACGTTACTTGCAACAAGTGCCAGAAGACCGAACATTACGCCAATGAATGTCCTGAAGCAAAGAATGGAAACGGCAATGGAAGCTCTGGGAATAAGCCCAACCCTTTCACCAGGGGACAAGTGAGCCACGTCAACGTGGAGGAGGTTGAAGCCCAGCTAGATGCAGTAATAGGTAAGTTTTTCGTTTAAGTCATTTACTACAGTCGTTCTTTTTGATACTGGTGCATCGCATTCATACATATCAAGGGGATTCGTGGATAAGTTTAAACTGCCAACCCAATCCCTTAGGTCACCCATGTTAGTAACCTCGCCAGGAGCAGAGTATATGGCTAGCCTATCGTGTGATCGATTACCATTAAGGATTAGTAACTACTTGTTCCCCTCAGACCTAATAGTATTGGAGTCACAAGGATTGGATGTGATATTAGGCATGAATTGGTTATTGAAGTATGGAGGGAACATTGACTGCACTAGTAAGTCGATTTTGCTCACCACCCCAGAAGGAAGAAGGATCAAGTATGTATCCCGGCATGTGCCAAATAGGACTCAAGTAAATTCCTTAACAGGAGTTGTACATGAGGAAGTACCAGTGGTGAAGGATTCCCCGGATGTATTTCCAGAAGAGTTTCCAGGCATGCCACCGAATAGAGACATTGAGTTTTTATTGAGCTTTTGCCAAGCACAGGGCCCATATCTAAGAGACCGTACATAATGCCTGCACAAGATTTGGAGGAAATTAAGAAGCAGATTAAGGAGATACTGGATAAAGGTTATATTCGCCCAAGTTCGTCACCTTGGGGATCCCCAGTACTTCTGGTGGAGAAGAAGGATGGATCATTTAGGATGGTTGTTGATTATCGAGGATTGAATGAAGTGACAATCGAGAACAAGTACCCACTGCCGATGATCAATGATTTGTTTAACAAGCTGCAAGGAGCTAATGTGTTTTCCAAGATCGATCTGCGATCGGGATATCACCAGCTGAAGATTCGAGAGCAGGATATACCTAAGACAGCTTTTACCACGAGGTACGGGCTATATGAGTATACTGTTATGTCATTTGGCCTGACTAACGCACCTGCCTATTTTATGAACATGATGAACAAGGTATTTATGGAGTTTTTGGATAAATTCGTTGTGGTGTTCATTGATGATATTTTGGTCTACTCGAAGAATGAAGAAGAGCATAAAGAGCATTTGCGTTTAGTACTTGGGAAGCTCAGCGAACATCAGCTATACGCCAAGTTCAGCAAGTGTGAGTTTTGGTTGAAGGAAGTTGGATTTCTTGGACATGTTATATCCGGAGAAGGAATAGCGGTAGACCCCACCAAGGTTGTCACTATGACAAATTGGGAGTCACCCACGACAGTTGGAGAGATCCGGAGTTTCCTTGGACTCGCAAGATACTACCGGAGGTTCATTGAGAATTTCTCGAAGATTGCAAAGCCCATGACTGAGTTGTTGAAGAAGGACACCAAATTCAAATGGACAGAGGAATGTGAGGCCAGTTTTCAGGAGTTGAAGAGACGGCTGGTTACATCACCAGTCTTGATTCTGCCAGATCAACGCAAGGATTATGAAGTGTATCGCGGCGCCTCTCGTCGAGGACTTGGAGCAGTGCTTATGCAGGAAGGAAGTGTTGTTTCATATGCCTCACGACAGCTTAAACCCCATGAGTTAAATTATGCTATGCATGATTTAGAGTTAGCAGCCGTAGTGCATGCGTTGAAAACATGGAGACATTTTCTCATTGGAAACCATTGTGAGGTATACACGGATCACAAGAGTTTGAAGTATATCTTCACGTACAAGGAGTTAAATCTCAGGTAGAGGAGATGGTTGGAGCTCATTAAGGATTATGATGTGAGATTACATTATCATCCCGGAAAGGCTAACATAGTAGCCGATGCGTTGAGCCACAAGAGTCATGTCAATACACTCATGACCAGAGAGTTACCCAAGGAGTTAGCAGAAGACCTTCGTGAGCTATGTTTGGAGATAATTCTGAGAGGTTATGCAGCAGCTTTGGAGATTCAGTCCACTTTGATGGAGAAGATCAAAGAAGTGCAGAAGACGGACAAGGAGATTGCCGAGATAAAGGAAAGGATGAGCAAAGGAAAAGCTAAGGGATTTTGTGAGGATTAGCATGATACCCTATGGCGGGGTCCGGCGGCGGGCTCCAGCGGCTTCGGCGTGCGGCGTGTGCGGGGCGGCGGTGGCGCAGCGTGAGGCGGCGGCGATGCGGCGATGGGGCGCTAGGGTTAGGGTTCCTGGCGGCGGCTTGGGATAAATGGGCTCTAGTCGGCGCTATTTAAAGGCCCATCCAGAGGAGTCATGGCCGAAACCGGCCCTAAGTCGGTTTCGTTTTTTTTAATAATTACGCGTAGAAAAAAAAATAAAAAAAATACTAAACGGACTCTAAAAATCCCGAAATAAATTTTCCCTGGCTTCTAAAATCAAGCCGAACAGGATGAACATGTATTTGGGGCCTAAATGCAATTTTGAAAAACACGCATTTTCCTAAATTCAAATAAAATAGAAGATAACTCCAGAATAAAATCTTATTTGATTTTATTATTAAATCTTCAATATTTCTTTATTTTGGGAAAGTCATTTTATTCCCTCTCTCATATTTTTATAATAGAAATAATTGAAGATAAAATAAATAAAATCAACTAATCCTATTTTCAAAATTTGAAAAAACTCAAATATGAAAATAACGAAATCCCCAATTCTCTCCGAGGGTCCTTGAGTTGCGTAGAATTTCTAGGATCAAACCAAAGCAAATAAAATATGACATGCAGTGATGATCTAATGTATAACATTCCAAATTGAAAATTTGGGATGTTACAAACCTACCCCCCTTAAGATGAATCTCGCCCTCGAGATTTGGGTTGGCTAGAAAATAGGTGAGGGTGCTCCTTTAGCAGTTCTTCCTCTCGCTCCCAGGTGGCTTCATCCTCGGTGTGGTGGCTCCACTGAACTTTGCAAAACTTGATAACCTTGCTGCGGGTGACTCGGCTGGCATACTCAAGAATCTTGACTGGTTTCTCCTCATAGGTCAAATCACTGTCCAACTGAATCGCTTCCAGCGGCACTGTATCTCTCAGCGGTATATCAGCCATCTCTGTGTGGCACTTCTTCAACTGTGAAATGTGGAATGCATCGTGAACTCCTGACAATCCTTCGGGTAATTCCAATTTGTAGTCTACTTCTCCCATACGCTCCAAAACCTTGTATGGTCCTACAAAACGTGGCGCTAATTTTACCTTAACTCCAAAACGTTTAACTCCTCGAAGTGGAGATACTCAAAGATAAACTCGGTCTCCGACTTCGTAAACTGTCTCCTTGCGTTTAGAATCTGTGTAGCTCTTCTGCCTGGACTGGGCTACCTTGAGTCGATCGCGAATCAATTTCACCTTCTGTTCAGACTCCTTAATCAAATCCGGTCCAAACAACTGGCGGTCTCCAACTTCATCCCACGACAATGGGGTCCTGCACCTCCTTCCGTACAAGGCTTCGAAATGGGCCATCTTCAAACTGGATTGATAACTGTTGTTGTAAGAGAACTCTGCATATGGAAAATTCTTGTCCCAACTAGATCCATAATCTAGCACGCAAGCTCTTAGCATATCCTCCAAAATCTGATTGACTCTCTCGGTCTGTCCATCTGTCTCTGGATGAAAAGTTGTACTGAACTCTAGCCTGGTACCCAAAGTTGCATGCAACTGATTCCAGAACTTTGAGGTAAACTGGGTTCCTCTGTCTGATACAATGCTCCTTGGAACTCCATGTAGACATACAATCCTGGTCATGTATATCTTTGCCAACTTAGCACTGGTGTAAGTAGTCTTTACTGGAATGAAATGAGCTACCTTTGTCAAACGATCGATTACAACCCAAATCGAGTCATAGCCTGAACGCGTTCTAGGCAATCCCGTAATAAAATCCATACCTAGCTTATCCCACTTCCATTCGGATCTCAGCAAAGGCTGTAACAATCATGCTGGCTTCTGATGCTCTGTCTTTACTCTCTGACATACATCACAAATTGCTACATAGTCCGCAATATCCTTCTTCATTCCGGTCCACCAGAAAGTATCCTTCAAATCCAAATACATCTTGGTATTTCCTGGGTGAATCGAATATGGTGAATCATGGGCCTCTTGCAGAATTAACTTCCAGATCTCCGGGTCATTGGGCACATAAACACGGTCTTCAAACCATAGGGTATCGTGCTCATCCTCACGAAATCCTTTAACTTTTCCTTTGCCCATCTTCTCCTTTATAGAGGCAACCTCCTTGTCAGTCTTCTGAGCTTCTCTGATCTTATCCATCAAAGTAGACTGAATCTCCAATGCTGCTACATAGCCTCTTGGAACTATCTCCAAGCATAGCTCACGAAGATCCTCGACTAACTCCTTCGGTAATTCCCCCGACATTAGTGTGTTGACATGGATCTTACGGCTCAATGCGTCAGCTACTACGTTAGCCTTTCCGGGATGATAATGTAATCTCATATCGTAGTCCTTGATGAGCTCCAACCATCTCCTTTTCCTGAGATTCAGCTCCTTCTGCGTGAAAATGTACTTCAAACTCTTGTGATCCATGTACACTTCACAATGGTTTCCAATGTGAAAATGTCTCCAAGTCTTTAATGCATGCACTACGGCTGCTAACTCCAAATCATGCGTGGCATAATTTAACTCATGAGGCTTAAGCTGTCGGGAGGCATATGAAACAACTCTTCCCTCCTGCATAAGCACTGCTCCAAGTCCTCTACGTGAAGCGTCGCAATACACCTCATAATCCTTGTTCTGATCCGGCAAAATCAACACTGGTGATGTAACCAAATGTTTCTTCAACTCCTGGAAACTGACCTCACATTCCTCAGTCCATATGAACTTGGTATCCTTTTTCAACAACTCTATCATAGGCTTCGCAATCTTGGAGAAATTTTCAGTGAATCTCCGGTAGTATCCTGCAAGTCCAAGAAAACTCCGGATCTTTCCAACTGTTGTTGGGGCTTCCCAATTTGTCACAGTGTCAACCTTGGTGGGATCTACTCCTATACCTTCTCCGGATATAACGTGTCCGAGGAATCGAACTTCCTTCAACCAAAACTCACATTTGCTAAACTTGGCATATAACTGATGTTCTCTGAGCTTCCCAAGTACCAAACACAAATGCTCCTTATGTTCCTCTTCATTCTTCGAGTAAACCATAATATCATCAATGAACACTATGACGAACTTATCCAAAAACTCCATAAACACTTTATTCATCATGTTCATAAAATAGGCAGGTGAGTTAGTCAAACCAAATGACATAACAGTATACTCGTAGATCCCATACCTGGTGGTAAAAGCCGTCTTAGGTATATCCTGTTCTCGAATCTTCAACTGATGGTATCCTGATCGCAGATCGATCTTGGAAAATGCCTTAGCTCCTTGCAACCGATCGAACAGATCATTGATCATCGGTAGTGGGTACTTATTCTTGATTGTTACTTCATTCAATCCTCGATAATCAACAACCATCCTTAACGATCCATCCTTTTTCTCCACTAGAAGTACTGGCGATCCCCAAGGCAAAGAACTTGGGCGAATATAACCTTTATCCAGTAACTCTTTAATCTGCTTCTTAATCTCCTCCAAATCTTTTGCGGGCATCCTATATGGTCTCTTAGATATTGGCCCTGTGCCTGGCAAAAGTTCAATCAAAAACTCAATGTCTCTATCCGGTGGCATGCCTGGCAACTCCTCCGGAAATACATCAGGAAAATCCTTTACCACTGATACTTCCTCCTACACAACTCCTGATAAGGAATTTACTTGAGTCCTCTTAGGCACATGCCGGGATACATACTTGATCCTTCTTCCTTCTAGGGTGGTAAGCAAAATCGACTTACTAGCGCAATTGATATTTCCTCCATACATCGGCAGCCAATCCATACCTAGAATTACATCCAAACCTTGTGATTCCAAAATGATCAAATACGAGGGAAACACATGCCTACCTATACTCAATGGCACTTGAAAACACCCTCGGCTGGCCATATACTCCGCTCCTGGTGAGCTTACTAGCATAGGTGTTCTAAGAACCTTAGTGGTCAGGTTATACTTATCCACAAATCCCCATGAGATGTATGAATGCGATGCACTAGTATCAAAAAGAACGATTGCAGTAAAAGACTTAACCAAAAACTTACCGATTACTGCATCCAGCTGTTTTTCAACCTCCTCCACGTTTACGTGGTTCACCTGTCCCCTATTGAAAGGGTTCGGCTTCTTCCCAGAGCTTCCATTACCATTTCCATTCTGGGATTCAGGACATTCATTGGCATAATGTCCGGTCTTCTGACACTTAAAGCAAGTGACTTGGCTCAGGTCTCTCTTGGCTGGGGTTGATGGGTTGGTACGGTTCTGGCTGTTGCTTCCTCCATTCCCATTACCATTCTTGGGGCCATTATGATTATGCGAACTTTCTCCTCCATGAGTATGCTGAAAAGGTCCTCCCGGTTTAGGGGTAAAACGTGGCTTCTGTTGAGCTCCAGAATTGTACTTCCCTTGTCCATACTTCCTCTTACGGTTTTCAATCTGCTGGTGCTTCCCTTCAATCATAAGAGCACGATCTACCAACTCCTGGTAGTTGTTGAAGCTTGCTACCATCAACTACATGCTCAACTCATCATTTAGTCCTTCCAGAAACTTCTCATGCTTAGCTGCATCCGTAGCAACATCATCCGGGGCATAACGTGCTAGCTTACTAAAGTCATCCACATACTGGCCAACTGTCCGTCCTCCTTCGCGCAAGTTGTGAAACTCACGCTTCTTCATGGCCATAGCTCTTGCTGAAACATGGGCAGTACGGAAAGCCTGCTGAAACTGGTCCCATGTGACAGTGTCGATAGGGTAAGTGGCTGTGAAATTCTTCCACCATGATACTGCGGGTCCATCCAACTGATGTGCGGAAAATTTCACCTTCTCAGCATCACTGCATCCTACCGTGGTCAACTTCCTTGCTGTCTTGCGGAGCCAATCATCTGCTACTATAGGCTCGGTGCTACTGGAGAACACCGGCGGATTCAGCCTAAGAAAAAGGGTTAAGTGATCAACAGGTGGTGGTGGTGGTGGGTTGTTGTTGTTGTTGTTCCCCTGATTCTGATTCTGGACTAGCAACTATGTCAGGACCCCGACTCAATGCCACATCGATCTAGCATGTAACACCTCATATCACTTTGCGGCCTCATGCACGGTATTCCCACGGGTGTCGCCTTACCTTTACTCGGGACCGTTTGCGCCTTTTGGCACACGTATATGACAGTGTCGCTAGCATCTATATGATAAGGAGCCCGGGCTGACATGGCTAGTCGTAAACCCAAAGTGGCACAAACTTACAGGGACAGGCATCCATGACCCAGCATCGAACGTGTCGGTCATCAGCGAGTGAATCCAGGCTGTAGCACTGGGCTAGCAGGACTCCGGTGAACCGGGCTGTAGCGGGCTAACAGGACTCAGGTATTCACCGCGTGACATTTCCCCGAAGGGACAGACACAGGAACGAAGAAGGACACATGCCGGCCAGCCTAAGTGATCCGGAGCAGTAGCAAGCTACCATGGCTCGGTGGAAACACTAGGAGACATTTCCCGGTAAGAGAGGCTACTAAAGATAAACAACTAGATAGTCAGATCCCACACATACCAAGCATTTCAATAACATACACACAATATGCTCGATATGTGCAATACAACATGGCATCACAAAATGACTCTACGACTCAGTAGTTTATATTCAAAAGGCTCCGAGGAGCGAGATATTACAATCATGGGTCTCATGACCCAACACTCAGCGCATACAAGTCAAAGCACAAGCGGAAGCTATCATGTCTGAGTATAGACATCTATAAATGAAAAAGGCTAAGAAGCCTGACTATCTACCAGATCCTGCCGAGGGCACAAGATCGTAGCTGAGGTAACAAGCTAAACGTCGAAGTCCACGTGGAACTACTAGTGAGACTGAAGTCTCTCTGCAAAAACATAAAATAGGCAAACGTGAGTACAAATGTACCCAGCAAGACTTACATCAGATCTATCTACATATGCATCATTATCAACAAAGGGGATGGTGGAGTTTGACTGTAGCAAGCCAGCTTTGACTCGGTGGCTAACCTGAACTACGACTGCAAGTAACTCTTTTGAGGTGGCGCACACGAGTCCACATATTCACCATATCAATACACCACTATGGATCCGCTCCCGTCTCCCTACGAGAACGCCATCCATAGCACTCACGCTTATCTTGCGTATTTTAGAGTATCCACTTTCACTTGTCTATGAACTGTACAAGGGGTCCAAGTTTCCATATCCGAGGAATCCGGCTATTCGAATAGATGATGATAACCCTGCAGGGGTGTACTTCTTCACACACGCTCTCGCCACTTACCGCCCTGTACACGTCATGTACCTCGGCAACCTTCAAGCGGAAGCCGGGCGAGGGAGTCGGCCACGACCTGACTAACCGAACAAGTCTCTAGTCCAGGTTTATCGCCTATTCGGGTTCCATCCGCAAGGAGATCCGGCCGGGGTGTCACTTACGGCCCCAAACGATGTGTGCAGGGTTCCCAAGCCCACCAACCGGGTGCCACTTGGTACACCGGGCCACTGTGCCTAGTCTGTCCCAAGCCCACCTGTACCGGGTGCCACTTGGTAGACTACTAACACTACCTACAAACACCAGAAACTAGTTGCAACTCCTGGACAGAGATCATGTTGATTAATAAGTCGAGAGGGGTCGAGTTACCGGAACCCAATGTGTGGTAGTAACTGGTCATGGATCACAAACACAGAACTCAGTTCCTGAGGACGGCTGCAATGAGACAACCCACCATGTACTCCTACATGGCCTCTCACCGCTACCTTTACCAAATCGTGTTCACACACTTACCTCACGCACAGTAGGACATGTTCACACGCCTCTGATTCATCCCCGATGAATCAGACCTGACTCAACTCTAAGCAATAGTAGGCATGACAAACAAACATGAATGAGTAGGCACAACAGGGCTCAAACAACTCCTACTCATGCTAGTGGGTTTCATCTATTTACTGTGGAATAACAGGTCATGCAAAGGATAAAGGGGTTCAGCTACCGCAGCAAGTAACAGTTGAATCGTTGTTGTTCTAATGCAGTAATAGAGAGCAGGAGCGAGAGAGTGGGATTTTATCGGAATGAACAAGGGGGTTTTGCTTGCCTGGCACTTCTGAAGATAACATTGAGTCTTCATCAGTGTCAACGATCACATCATCGGTATCACGTCTATCGAGAGGGGACAAATACCGGCAACACAGAAGGGAACACAATCAATGCAATGCACAATATGATGCATGATCATGACATGGCAAAATGAATGTGTTTTGGGCTAATGCAACTAGCAACAGATTAAATGAAGTTGGTTTGAATACAAGATTCAAATTCAAACTCCATATGTGATTATTCAAATGCCATTTAATTGATTTGTGCTAAACAGCAGCTATAAGTTGTTCTAACATGCATGAAAATGGTACAGATGGATTCCTTGAATTTTTCTGATAATTTTTCATATATAAATTATTTAATTTGGAGTTACGGTTGAATTTCTATGAATTTTAGAAGTTTATACCATTTTCTGGATTTTCTGATTTATTTTAAATCCAGAAAATCATTTAATGCATCAGCATGACATCACCTTGACGTCATCAGGTCAACAGGACAGGTTCAGGTCAAACCTGACCAATGGGGTCCACTGGTCAGTGACTGGGGCTGATTAGTGTCGCTGACATGTGGGCCCAGTTAACAGCCACGTCAGCTTAGTCAAAGCTGACGCGTGGGGCCACTAGGATTAGTTAAAAAAACTAAACAGAAACTAATCTATGATTAATTAGCAGGTGGGGCCCTGCTGTCAGTGTCACAGGGTTAATTAGCAGGGTCATTAGCCCCTAACGACGACGCCACGTCAGCACGCCGGAGACCAGCCGACGGCGGCCACAGAACACGGCGGGGGCACGCCGGACTTGCGCTAGAGGCGTCAGTTTGGCGCGCTGAGGGCACCAGGGGATGGCCCTTGCTCTCGCGCATCCAGAGGACCAAGTGGGAGGTCGTGGGGTCGCCAGAACTCATGCCGGCGACGAGCTTTGGCGGCGATGGTGTTCGGTGGTGCTCGGGCGCGTCGTTACGGTGCATCAGTGAGCAAATGGAGAGGCTGGGCAGCACCTGCTAGACATGGGGAGCACTAAGAGCAGCTCAGTGAGGCCAGGGGAGCACGGAGGCTATGCGTGCAGCAGCAATGGCGGACGGTGGCTTCGGAGCTCGTGGGGAACGGCGCTACGGCACGAAGGAGAGCATGCTGAGTTAGGGGAGAAGGTCAGTGGCTCACGGCGATGACGAGGGGACGCTCGGCGAGGTCGGGGGCGGTCCGGAGCCGACGAATTTGACGAAGATGGCCGGTGGTCCCGAGGTTGAAGAAAACATCGAGGGCGGTGTTGCGGCACGTCCGGGGCCTCGTGGCTCGTTGAGGAGGTAGAGGGAGGACCGGCGGAGCTTCCTGGGGCGTCGGTGAGCCGTGGGGTGGCCGGTAGCCACGGTGGCTCTCGTCGGTGGCGGCGGCTCCGTTCGGGTGAGGAGAACAGAGGAGGGGGAGAGTGTTCGGGGAAGAGAGAGGGAGCAGCGAGGGAGGAAGAGGAGCGAGGGGACACGAGGCGTCGTCGTGGCGTCGCTAGGGAGACCGGGGGAAGCAGGAGGTGGCCGAGCAGGGTGGAGGTGGCGCGCGCGGCGGCGTCGCGGTGTCCGTCCTCCTGGCAGGGAGGAAGACGACAGGGGAGGGGGGCGGCGGTGGGCTGGGCCGTTGGGGGAGCTGGGCCAGGTGGGCTACCAGGTGAGCGCCAGGTAAGGTTTCTCTCCCTCTCTCTGTTTTTCCTATTTCTGTTCTGTTTTATTTAATTGGCACTGAATTTTAATTCAAACAGAATTTGAAAACAGTGCCAAAACTCCCCTGGATATTTTTAAGTCACTTAATGGACTTCTCCACATATACAAAAAATATCTCAGGTCATTTGAAAATATATTCATGATATATTATGAATATAACTCCAAATTCAAATAAAATATTGATTTAAAAATCAGAGCCCAATAATTCCTTAGAAATGTCCCAAAATTTTGGTTTGATTTATAACTCTTGCCAAAATTGTCAGAGCTATTTCTAGGGCATTTTGGATTTACTGATTGCAATTTTAGGGTTTCTTGCCCCTCTTTTATTTAGGGTTTTGAGGCTTCCCATTTCCCTCAGTTCAAATTTCAGAATTTAAACATGATGAACACACCAGGCAGCACCAGAAGCTAGGGATGTGACAACTCACCCCCACTAAACAAGAATCTCGTCTCGAGATTCAAGCGTAGGGTAGGATGAAAGGGAAACGCAAACTAGTACAATCTTCACGATCCAGGTTGCACTTCAAATGAACGTTGATTTGAACACCATCTTTGTCTTGTCGTCTTGCTCTGAGAACTCCAGCTAATCATGGCAAGAAGAGGAAAGGAAAACTCTGGAAGGATCGGTCTTCTCGAAGGTCGAACAACTCAGGATTAACTCCCGGAATGTGACATAGCAACATCTCTCGAGCTGAGAGACGAAGCATACCTCTAGAGGGATGGAGTGGAGCAGGTGATGAGGTTCACTAGGTAGACAACAATTCCAGACTTAAGAATGTGGCGATCGGTTGTCAACGTAGCGAGGAGTTGAATTGCCATGATACCACGACGAAACATCCTGGAGAAGGGTGATTCGTAGATTATTATCTTAAGTGGCAAAAAGAATTACCTTTGATATAGATATCATTGAGACTCTCTATATCAGCCTAAGGCAAATCACATCAATCGATTGGCGGGGTCGGTAGAATGGCATACTTGGACTTGGATGATGTGGATTACCTTGTTGAAGACAACGTAATGGATGAATTTGCTTATCACCGGAGATGGAAGAGACCCATGGTAGAATGGCACATTGGCGGTGCAAGCTAGGAACAAAATGCAAATGCTGGGAATGATTCTGGTAACTGGGGAAGAACCCAACAACAGAGAGTGAATTCACTGTTTGAAAAGATCATAGCATTGCCGAGGAAACTGAGAGCAAACCCAGTTAGTGCCGATGATAACACCTAGCGCTTGTGCGTGCTCTCAAGAACTTGAGCATTCCATATTCATCAAGGTTTTACCAACATCCGTGTCAAGGATCCTGGCAACACAACATACCACCATGATGAACAACGATGGACGATGCAGATGCATAGGAAGATAACACTTTCTCAGATTTCACCCTTGGCGGGGCCAAGGAAATAAAATCTGGATGATCGACCGAGAGACATTTAGCACTCGGCTTCTAATGTTCTCCTTGACGTGCTAGTGTATCCCATTCATAGATATGGTTTGATAACTAGAACATCAGGTAAAGGTCGGACTTCGGGAGCAATAGAATCCATAAGGAACAGTTACGGAGGTAAATCCTACGAAATCCTTATGGGGAGGTGGCCAACTTCCTCAAACAAGATACTACAATAATAAGTCTTCCGGCTGGGTGTGTTGGCCACGACATCCACTTTACCGGTTATCGAGGGACCAATATTATAGTTCTTGGGAAATGTTCCAACCATCATATCTGCCTGAGATTCAGATCTGGTTGGTGTCAGGATATTCCAGACTCATCGAGTCTAGGAAGAAAAATGAAAGTTGCAACACAAATCGATGAGATGACATTGCGAGATTCTCAGGAAATGAACTATGATAGCAAGCTCCAAAACATGAGCTGGTTCTGCTACACACATGTGAACACGTTGTCCCAGACAAACATTATCACATGGTAGTCTTACAATAAAACACTACTGAGTTCAGGTGGGGAACCATTATTAATGACATCGAAGTCTCCACGCGTGGAAGTCCAAAGAGTTCACCTTGGACAGACTCCTTTATCTTTGAACAACTCAATCAGTGGCTTGGTGTGCTAGGATATACATATGGAATGAAGATGATCAGTCTAACAGACCACAGAACTCTTTGCACGTGCATGACTGACTTGGGGTGATTCCAAAGGAGGTAAAACAAGCCTTCTCAAATTCATGGCGGCAACTTACATCAAGTGCACATGAATTTAGAGGGACTCACTTCTTTTGTCCAAACATATGCTTCACGAACGAGTCATGAAGATAATGCTTACACAAGTTTCCAACACTAGCTTAATGTTTAACAAAATCATGGAGGAGATAAGGATGTTGTCAATGGGCTCAACAACAACTCATCCAGGTTTCCATATTAGTGGAATTCCACAATTATGTGAACAAGGTGATAGCATTGGTCAGACCTGAAAGATATAATGGTGTATGCTCGAGGAACAACCACGAGTAAGACAACATTACGAATATCGCTGGTTCTGATTTGATTTGACGATAGCCCATACTCAAATCAACGGTTGGACAAGATGATAGGTCCATTAACTGATCACGAGGGTCAGTCGATGAAATATCGATTTTCTTCAACACACACATACAAAGGGTATCCCTTTGAAATGAACTAAGTCAGGTAAGCTTTTATCTTCCAACTCTCCAAGTTGTTGTTTGGCTCAACCAACTAGCTCAGGAATATCCAACACAGATTCTTGGAGAAAGGGTGGTTCACAAGAAACCAACTTGATCACGGGCTCAACATAACAGTCAGGAAATAACCCGGTAACACTTCCAAGAAGATATTTGGAAAGTCACGAACCACCGGTATGTTACTAAGCTCGAGAACAATCTTGCCTTTCAGGGCAAGACGATATGATCAAACGAGCGAGGGATTGAAAGAAAATCCTAACTCAATGACCGAAGAGTGCACCGGAAATAAGGACTAGGTAGCACAATCAACCTTAGGGCGATGATTCAAAAATCAACATGCTAAGAATGAGGTTATTGTCCATTAACTACCAAGCAACAAGGTTGCTAGGAGTATTGAATTCACACATCACGATTCACTTGTCGGCATTCCGGTTGCGACAACACGGAACCGAGGGATGAATAATGATGGCGAGAAGTATCACTACATCAAGAATTCACAAGAGCCGGTGCAATCCTCATGAAAAACCTGACATAAAGACGGTAATACTTCAGGGTAGAACAGAATCAAAAGCTGGGCTGGCATTTTGATCTGCGGAGCACAATTGCTTTGACCCAATCCTAGAGATGGATAAGGTACTGGAGTTTGTTTCTCCTAGTCATTCTGGAATAGAATGGCTTGACGGACCACAAGAATAATAGGCATCGATGAACGATTGCACACATACTCTTGACTATCAATTGATAGACGAGGGTCAGAAGACAACTAAAGAGGGACAACTCAAAAGAACATAAGATTTTCTGAGTCGTGGATGCATGGATTAGCATGTCGAACGAGTTCGACATATTTCTTCCGGACAATCCATGCGGAAAGGTAGAACTGGCAGAGTCACAATTATGAATGGAGAACCCATCGAGAGCACTCCTGTTGTGATCTTTTGATCCAACAAACTTTTGCCGTAAGTGGTTCATGGTATTTGGAAGAAGGATATACCACGGACCTCGAGGACTAATGCAAAGGTTACTAATAACCTAAAGGAACGAGCAAAACTATCAACATGAAGCAAGTAGGGTGAATCTCGGGTTCAAAACCCAGGGATAGAATACCTACTACTAAGTAGCATCACGGGATGCTTTCGAGAATAAAGGCCAGAATCATCACACTAGGACACAATCATGGCTAGACCACTAGATGATCCTCTAAGCACTCAGGGTCATCATAGGAACTCCAACATATATGTCAAGGCAATAAAATACCTCAACGCACCGGTTAGTGTGCTTATTCTGACCATAAGGGACATCGGGAACGGAAAGAAAGGATTTGCAAATGCATCAGACTATTTAGAAACCTGGGATGACTCGGACAGCATAACGGCTGTAAATGCTCAGAAAAGATTTGAGACATTCACAAAAATGGTGGCATAACCACTCAGAAGCACAATATCAAGGTTTCGAGATCAACAATCAACATACGGAAGTGATAGGAACTGAAACGAGGCTTGAGTCCAACAGTCTTATAAGTCTACTGATTAGTAACACGTGATCCTGATAGAAAGAAGAGAAAGCCTAGTTCTTAATCCCCGTAGAAGAGAAGAGGTTGACTCAGATCAGAAGGCCATGAGGTATAAGGAGTAAAAAGAGCCTTACGTTCCATCCCACAATCAATTCCCTTATATAACTAAAGAATTTCTAGACTCAACTTCGACCAGTTTGGCTTGGTAAACCTACAGGCAGTCAAGCTTTGATACCAACGCTGTCAGGACCCCGACTCAATGCCACATCGATCTAGCATGTGACACCTCATATCACTTTGCGGCCTCACGCACGGTATTCCCACGGGTGTCGCCTTACCTTTACCCGGGACTGTTTGCGCCTTTTGGCACACGTATATGACAGTGTCACTAGCATCTATATGATAAGGAGCCCGGGCTGACATGGCTAGTCGTAAACCCAAAGTGGCACAAACTTACAGGGACAGGCATCCATGACCCAGCATCGAACGTGTCGGTCATCAGCGAGTGAACCCAGGCTGTAGCACTGGGCTAGCAGGACTCCGGTGAACCGGGCTGTAGCGGGCTAACAGGACTCTGGTATTCACCGCGTGACATTTCCCTGAAGGGACAGACACAGGAACGAAGAAGGACACATGCCGGCCAGCCTAAGTGATCCGGAGCAGTAGCAAGCTACCATGGCTCGGTGGAAACACTAGGAGACATTTCCCGGTAAGAGAGGCTACTAAAGATAAACAACTAGATAGTCAGATCCCACACATACCAAGCATTTAAATAACATACACACAATATGCTCGATATGTGCAATACAACATGGCATCACAAAATGACTCTACGACTCAGTAGTTTATATTCAAAAGGCTCCGAGGAGCGAGATATTACAATCATGGGTCTCATGACCCAACACTCAGCGCATACAAGTCAAAGCACAAGCGGAAGCTATCATGTCTGAGTACAGACATCTATAAATGAAAAAGGCTAAGAAGCCTGACTATCTACCAGATCCTGCCGAGGGCACAAGATCGTAGCTGAGGTAACAAGCTAAACGTCGAAGTCCACGTGGAACTACTAGTGAGACTGAAGTCTCTCTGCAAAAACATAAAATAGGCAAACGTGAGTACAAATGTACCCAGCAAGACTTACATCAGATCTATCTACATATGCATCATTATCAACAAAGGGGATGGTGGAGTTTGACTGCAGCAAGCCAGCTTTGACTCGGTGGCTAACCTGAACTACGACTGCAAGTAACTCTTTTGAGGTGGCGCACACGAGTCCACATATTCACCATATCAATACACCACTATGGATCCGCTCCCGTCTCCCTACGAGAACGCCATCCATAGCACTCACGCTTATCTTGCGTATTTTAGAGTATCCACTTTCACTTGTCTATGAACTGTACAAGGGGTCCAAGTTTCCATATCCGAGGAATCCGGCTATTCGAATAGATGATGATAACCCTGCAGGGGTGTACTTCTTCACACACGCTCTTGCCACTTACCGCCCTGTACACGTCATGTACCTCGGCAACCTTCAAGCGGAAGCCGGGCGAGGGAGTCGGCCACGACCTGACTAACCGAACAAGTCTCTGGTCCAGGTTTATCGCCTATTCGGGTTCCATCCGCAAGGAGATCCGGCCGGGGTGTCGCTTACGGCCCCAAACGATGTGTGCAGGGTTCCCGAGCCCACCAACCGGGTGCCACTTGGTACACCGGGCCACTGTGCCTAGTCTGTCCCAAGCCCACCTGTACCGGGTGCCACTTGGTAGACTACTAACACTACCTACAAACACCAGAAACTAGTTGCAACTCCTGGACAGAGATCATGTTGATTAATAAGTCGAGAGGGGTCGAGTTACCGGAACCCAATGTGTGGTAGTAACTGGTCATGGATCACAAACACAGAACTCAGTTCCTGAGGACGGCTGCAATGAGACAACCCACCATGTACTCCTACATGGCCTCTCACCGCTACCTTTACCAAATCGTGTTCACACACTTACCTCACGCACAGTAGGACATGTTCACACGCCTCTGATTCATCCCCGATGAATCAGACCTGACTCAACTCTAAGCAATAGCAGGCATGACAAACAAACATGAATGAGTAGGCATAACAGGGCTCAAACAACTCCTACTCATGCTAGTGGGTTTCATCTATTTACTGTGGAATAACAGGTCATGCAAAGGATAAAGGGGTTCAGCTACCGCAGCAAGTAACAGTTGAATCGTTGTTGTTCTAATGCAGTAATAGAGAGCAGGAGCGAGAGAGTGGGATTTTATCGGAATGAACAAGGGGGTTTTGCTTGCCTGGCACTTCTGAAGATAACATTGAGTCTTCATCAGTGTCAACGATCACACCATCGGTATCACGTCTATCAAGAGGGGACAAATACCGGCAACACAGAAGGGAACACAATCAATGCAATGCACAATATGATGCATGATCATGACATGGCAAAATGAATGTGTTTTGGGCTAATGCAACTAGCAACAGATTAAATGAAGTTGGTTTGAATACAAGATTCAAATTCAAACTCCATATGTGATTATTCAAATGCCATTTAATTGATTTGTGCTAAACAGCAGCTATAAGTTGTTCTAACATGCATGAAAATGGTACAGATGGATTCCTTGAATTTTTCTGATAATTTTTCATATATAAATTATTTAATTTGGAGTTACGGTTGAATTTCTATGAATTTTAGAAGTTTATACCATTTTCTGGATTTTCTGATTTATTTTAAATCCAGAAAATCATTTAATGCGTCAGCATGACATCACCTTGACGTCATCAGGTCAACAGGGCAGGTTCAGGTCAAACCTGACCAGTGGGGTCCACTGGTCAGTGACTGGGGCTGATTAGTGTCGCTGACATGTGGGCCCAGTCAACAGCCACGTCAGCTTAGTCAAAGCTGACGCGTGGGGCCACTAGGATTAGTTAAAAAAACTAAACAGAAACTAATCTATGATTAATTAGCAGGTGGGGCCCTGCTGTCAGTGTCACAGGGTTAATTAGTAGGGTCATTAGCCCCTAACGACGACGCCACGTCAGCACGCCGGAGACCAGCCGACGGCGGCCACAGAACACGGCGGGGGCACACCGGACTTGCGCTAGAGGCGTCAGTTTGGCGCGCTGAGGGCACCAGGGGATGGCCCTTGCTCTCGCGCATCCAGAGGACCAAGTGGGAGGTCGTGGGGTCGCCGGAACTCATGCCGGCGACGAGCTTTGGCGGCGATGGTGTTCGGTGGTGCTCGGGCGCGTCGCTACGGTGCATCAGTGAGCAAATGGAGAGGCTGGGCAACACCTGCTAGACATGGGGAGCACTAAGAGCAGCTCAGTGAGGCCAGGGGAGCACGGAGGCTATGCGTGCAGCAGCAATGGCGGACGGTGGCTTCGGAGCTCGTGGGGAACGGCGCTACGGCACGAAGGAGAGCATGCTGAGTTAGGGGAGAAGGTCAGTGGCTCACGGCGATGACGAGGGGACGCTCGGCGAGGTCGGGGGCGGTGCGGAGCCGACGAATTTGACGAAGATGGCCGGCGGTCCCGAGGTTGAAGAAGACATCGAGGGCAGTGTTGCGGCACGTCCGGGGCCTTGTGGCTCGTTGAGGAGGTAGAGGGAGGACCGGCGGAGCTTCCTGGGGCGTCGGTGAGCCGTGGGGTGGCCGGTAGCCACGGTGGCTCTCGTCGGTGGCGGCGGCTCCGTTCGGGTGAGGAGAACAGAGGAGGGGGAGAGTGTTCGGGGAAGAGAGAGGGAGCAGCGAGGGAGGAAGAGGAGCGAGGGGACATGAGGCGTCGTCGTGGCGTCGCTAGGGAGACCGGGGGAAGCAGGAGGTGGCCGAGTAGGGTGGAGGTGGCGCGCGCGGCGACGTCGCGGTGTCCGTCCTCCTGGCAGGGAGGAAGACGACAGGGGAGGGGGGGGCGGCGGTGGGCTGGGCCGTTGGGGGAGCTGGGCCAGGTGGGCTACCAGGTGAGCGCCAGGTAAGGTTTCTCTCCCTCTCTCTGTTTTTCCTATTTCTGTTCTGTTTTATTTAATTGGCACTGAATTTTAATTCAAACAGAATTTGAAAACAGTGCCAAAACTCCCCTGGATATTTTTAAGTCACTTAATGGACTTCTCCACATATACAAAAAATATCTCAGGTCATTTGAAAATATATTCATGATATATTATGAATATAACTCCAAATTCAAATAAAATATTGATTTGAAAATCAGAGCCCAATAATTCCTTAGAAATGTCCCAAAATTTTGGTTTGATTTATAACTCTTGCCAAAATTGTCAGAGCTATTTCTAGGGCATTTTGGATTTACTGATTGCAATTTTAGGGTTTCTTGCCCCTATTTTATTTAGGGTTTTGAGGCTTCCCATTTCCCTCAGTTCAAATTTCAGAATTTAAACATGATGCACACACCAGGCAGCACCAGAAGCTAGGGATGTGACAAACTACATCAACGTATTCTGCTGCTGGATCAACTGAGTGAGCTCCGGTGGGAAGGTAAATACGGGGTCACGTCTCGGAGGCATCTGATGGGTTTAGAAAAGATGAGATTTAAGAATAGAGAGGGGTCTAGAGAGAAAACACTATCCATATGCACATGAGGCAAATGCACACAAAATCACTTCATTCAATCAAACGAGGGCATACAATTGGTCTAACTATCGCAAAAGTGCTCGGACTACTATATTTACATGGTGGAATACTACTACTGATTGGGTGGTCTACTAGAAATATTCTTCGGTTGCAGACTCCATGATATCAGCTCCAGCTTCATCAACATAGTCATCATCACTATCGTCTGGGTCCGAGTCGGTGTCGTCGATGATGATGTAGTCTTCCGGACGAATCTCCTTGGGTTCTTCATCTTCTTCTACTGGTGTAGGGTCTCCCATGAATATTCCAATCTTCTTGATCAGGTCGTCATTCTTCTCCACTAATACACCGATTTCCTCCTCATAATCTTCACGTGTATCCTTGAGTTCTTCCTCTAGTTCCATGATTCTTATCCTTGCTTTCTTCAGATCTATCATGTCTGCACACATCTAGTTCTCCTGACGTCGAATGTGCTGGTTTAACTCCTGGCTAAAGGCGGCGATTGATCTATACTTCTTGGTGCTGATCATCTCCCAGTGCTCATCTCGGCGCCCACAAATCTGGTAGATAGTATCCTTGAGGTCATTGCGGTAAACTTCTCCAATACGTCCCATGGCGATGTGAGCTGCCATGCTCTTTCCTAGACTCCAGGTTGGTGCATCAAAGGAAAACTCTATGGGCTCAGTGACTGGCGTGAACGTCCTTCCTGGAACTTGAACTTGAATCATCCAACGCTCTTCTTCAGGTAAAGTGGCATTGTAGGTTCCGGTGAAGCTTGGTACTCCGATGTTCAGATATCTAGTGACTTCCTTCAAGTGACGTCCAAAGGGTGTATCTTCATCTGGTTGTGTAAACTTGTTCCTTGCATCCGCCATCCTAAAAGAGTAGAAAAGATGAGAAGTCAGAAATGAGAAGAGTGAATAGTGATCTAGGGCTTTAGCTTAGTGGTCGTGTCCTACATTCAGCGTGTGCTCTGATACCATCTTGTAGCGACCAGACCTCAAAAGGTCCGATCTATGTGCTTCAGTTTCATCCCTGGATCAGTAATGCTGACGCGCGCAGTACTTGAAGGATTTATAACAGAGTAGCAATCACACACTTATTACATCGAATGTCTCAGAAGAGAACTTATTCCAATAAATATGGCTTAAGGCCATCTAATAATGATAACAGCGGAAGGCTTGGAAGATAAGTGAGTCCATCAACTCCAACGGCATCACTGAGTATAGAACCACGACCTAAAGTCACCTTACTCATCGTCTGAAAAGTCTGCAACATGAACGTTGCAGCCCGAAATGGGTCAGCACATGGAAAATGCTGGCAATGTAACACATAGAGAGTAATGAAAGAATAAAGCTATACTACATGCAATTTTGGCTGGTGGAAAGCTCTATGCTTACAGTTTTTGCGTAAAGCCATTTTTTCCCTACTGCAAAGGAATAATTTTTATTTAACTATCATGGTGGTTGTTAAACATTGAGAGTGTAGACACCCTCTCAATCCCAATTAAGCATCAACATTAAAACCCAACAATATTAATTAGAGTAACATGATGAGATTCACATGATAATCCAAGTACTAGATACTCAAGCTGTCCATAACCGGGGACACGGCTCACCATGATTAGTTTATACACTCTGCAGAGGTTTGCGCACTTTTCCCCACAGGACTCGATCTCCTCCGTTGGGATTCTCGCACTACATGGTGGTTGAGAAACAGATGACCGAGACATAGTCTTTCAGAAGTGCTAGCACCTTACGAATGGGTAGACCGTTACACCTACTTTCCCATACATCTCCTAGTCTACCACTGTAAGAGTTCGCATGACTTAATCAACTATGCTAGAGCCCATAGTAGCTTGTGGCTGCACACGGAAGTTTCTAGTATGAATAATCTCATGATCCCTTTGAGCCTGGGTGGTGGTCCATAAAGAAAAACAGGCAATCGCTGGAATACCCAGGTGCCTCAATCCACCCAGATGTGTGTTTAAGTTGCCACCTTAAATAAACCATCAATTTAACAATCTCACATCTGTCATGGATACACTCACCCAATCCACGTCTACTTGCATAGCATGGCAATATGAGCAACGTAGCAGTAACTCCCAAGGGTTTGATAATAAAACAGGTAATAGGTACTACCTCATCTACTTCCCAACCCACAATTTACTTAGATCCTAATCATGCAATGTTTGAGGATTGATCTAATGCAATAAAAACTGGGTAGTAGGAGGTATGATCAAAGTGTTACTTGCCTTGTTGATGATCCACGAAACCTAGCGATTCGAAGTAGCAAGCGGCGTACTCTGGGTACTCTATCGCAAACAAACAAGCACACAATAAGCACTCAACTAATGCACAGGTAAAACTCAAATAAGAAATCTAACCAGAAAGTTCAACTTAAGAACTCCGGTTTGCAAAAAGAATCAAATCGAACGAAGCAACGAAAGTCAAACGGCGAAAGATACAAGATTCGTTTACTAATCTGGATCTAAGTCAAATTTTACAGAGGCAAAAACTGGTTTGAGTTGGTTGACGGAAAGAGGGTTTCGAGACAAAACTCCAGGCACTTGAGTCGCCTGATTCCGATAAACGAGTGAAAAGTTATACTAGAACGAAAATTGGATCAGAAATCGCGATCAGAAATAATCGCAGAGAATCGAGAAAAAGCAAAACGATGAACAGATTAACGAACGAATGTTCGTTATCTGGAACTAAACAATGAACGTGTTCGTTAAAACGAACGAACGATCGAACGCTCGCTAAAAAAACTAAACCAAAAAAAACCGATCTATCTAAAAAACGTTTCTAAAAAACCGAACGGTTTTCTAGGAAAAACCAGTGGCGGCGGCGGGGTCAACCTCGGTGGCGGCGGGGTCCGGCGGCGGGCTCCGGCGGCTCCGACGTGCGGCACATGCGGGGCGGCGGCGGCGGCGGCGTTGGCGGCGGGGCGCTAGGGTTAGGGTTCGTGGCGACGGCGGCTTGGGCTAAATGGGCTCGGGGCGGCGCTATTTAAAGTCCCGGCCGGAGGAGTCCTGGCCGAAACCGGCCCTAAGTCGGTTTCGTTTTTTTAATAATTACACGCAGAAAAACAAATAAAAAAAATACTAAACGGACTCCAAAAATCCCGAAATAAATTTTCCTCGGCTTCTAAAATCAAGCCGAACAGGATGAACATTTATTTGGGGCCTAAATGCAATTTTGAAAAATGCGCATTTTTCCTAAATTCAAATAAAATAGCACATAACTCCAAAATAAAATCTTATTTGATTTTGTTATTAAATCTTCAATATTTCTTTATTTTGGGAAAGTCATTTTATTCCCTCTCTCATATTTTTATAATAGAAATAATTGAAGATAAAATAAATAAAATCAACTGATCCTATTTTCAAAATTTGAGAAAACTCAAATATGAAAATAATGAAATACCCAACTCTCTCCGAGGGTCCTTGAGTTGCGTAGAATTTCTAGGATCCAACCAAAAGCAAATAAAATAAGATATGAAGTGATGATCTAATGTATAACATTCCAAATTGAAAATTTGGGATGTTACAGTTTCTTTATCCGTTCGAGTTTTGTTGCTTCGTTTGATTTGATTCTTTTTGCAAACCGGAGTTCTTAAGTTGAACTTTCTGGTTAGATTTCTTATTTGAGTTTTACCAGTGCCCTTTCTTGATTGCTTATTGTATGCTTGTTTGTTGTGATAGAGTACCCGAAGTGTGAAGCGTGCTACTACGAGTCTCTAGGTTTCGCGGATCATCAGCAAGGCAAGTAACACTTCGATCATACCTCTTTACTACCCAGTTTTATTGCATTAGATCAATCCTCAAATAATTGCATGGTTAGGATCTGAATAATTTGTGGGTTGGGAAGTAGATGAGGTAGAACCTATTCACCTATTTATTATCAATCCTTGGGAGTTACTTCTACGTTGCTTATACTGCTATGCTATGCTCGTAGACGTGGATTGGGTTTGAGTGTATCCATGACAAATGTGAGATTGTTAATTAAGGGTTCAACTTAAGGTGGCAACTTAAATACCCATCTGGGTGGATTGAGGCACCTGGGGAATTCCAGTGATTGCCTGTATTTTTGGAAATCCCGAGGTACCGTGTGATTCTCCTATGGACTGCCACCCAGGCTCAAAGGGATCATGAGATTATTCATGCTAGAAATTTCTGTGTGCAGCCACAAGCCATTATTGGCTCTGGCATAGTTGATTAAGTCGTGTGAACTCTTACAGTGGTAGACTAGCAGATGTAGGGGATGTAGGTGGTAATGTCTACCCATCGTAAGGTGCTAATGCTTCTGAAAGACTGTGTCTCGGTCATCCGTTTCTCAAACACCATGTAGTGAGAAAAATCCAATGGAGGAGATCGAGTCTTGTGGTAAAAAGTGCACAAACCTCTGCAAAGTGTACAAACTAATCATGATTAGCCGTGTCCCCGGTTATGGACATCTTGAGTATCTGGTTCTTGGATTATCATGTTGATCTCATCACTCTAAATAAATTTGTTGGGTTATTAATTACTTTTAATTAGGATTGAGAGGGGGTTTACCTTCTCAATGTTTTTCAACCAACTTGGTAGTTAAATAAAATATATTCCTTTGCAGTAGGGAAAAATTGGCTTTTCGCAAAACATATTAACCATACAGCCTCCACCAGCCATAAATGCATGTAGTGATAGCATTATTACTCTTTTGTGTTACATTGCTAGCATATTCCATGTGCTGACCCGTTCTCGGGCTGCAATATATCATGTTGCAGACTTTTCAGATGACGAGTAAGGAGCCCTAGGTCGTGGTCTTTCACTCAGTGATGCCGTTGGAGTTGATGGACTTACTTTATCTTCCAAGCCTTCCGGTGTTATCGTATTAGATGGCCCTAAGCCATATTTATTGTAATAAGTTCTCTTTTAAGACATTCGATTTAATAAGTGTGTGACTGCTACTCTGTTATAAATCCTTCAAGTACTGTGCATGTCTGCATTACCGATCCAGGGATGACACTTATGCACAGAGATCCGACTATTTGAGGTCTGGTCGCTACAATACAACTCTGGAACCTAAGTTAAGAATGCTTAGTGAAATTCCTCAAGACATCTATGGTCAAATTCCTCAAACTTGACTCTTTTGGAAAATTTCTAAGAACACATATGACCTCTCCAAATTCTTCGCACCTATACTGTGTCCACAGGTACACATGTCCGCTGCTGAATCACTAAGTTCTCATCAACTTAACTCATTTGCAGCGTTCCTCGAAGATAAACTGCATACTTCCTCAGAAACTTCGGTTGTTCAAAATCCTCAAGTGAAGAAAATGGCTGATGGCAAAAGACCTCAGAAGGGATGAAAGAGTCCAGAGACAAAAATGGCGTTTGAAATCCCTGAAGACATGTATGATGAATATTGTACTCCTGATGAAGCCAAGCATGGCAAGGAGAATAAAAATCAGCACAAGGTGCGCATTTAGTGGATCAAAAGAAGATGGGCAAGAGAATGGAGGGAGTATAGATATGTGACTCCAAAGTACATGAAGAAATTCGCAGTACACCCTCCATGCCCAAGACCTCCATTGGCTCTAGGACAAAAAGCTGATCCCTCTAGAATCAGAACAGGTGATGAATTTCCCAAGGAATGGGCTAAGCACCAAGCTAAGCTGGCCAAAATGGCTAAAGAAGTAGTGCAGAAATTCAACGAAATTCTGCTGCTGCTGCTGCCACTGAGGCCTCTGCTAGCAAGCCAAAGAAGGCCATGCCAAAGAAACCAGCTGTAAAGCCAAGTTCCTCAGCTGCAATGCCCTCACGGCCAAGCTCTTCAAAGCCCTCACAGCCTATTCCTCAAGAAACCACATCAAAAGCAGCTCCTACTCCCTCAGTTGCAAAATCCTCAGCTGCTACAAAGTCCTCAGCACCTGTGAATCTTCCCTCATGCCAAAGTACTATAGGAATATCTATTGCTTCATGAGCATCTGCAAGTTCCTCAGCTCCTCCACATTCCTCAACTGGTTCGACCTTGCTGAAGAAAACGGATGCTGCTGGATGTGGCTCAAGGCCAAGTCCTCACAAGAAGCAAGTTGCCATTCAAATTCCGTCAAGTGACGATGAGGCTGATGATGAAAAACTCACTGAAATCATCAGAGACAGGCAGCAAAGGGCCACTAGAGCCAAAGGCAGTGAAGTGCCACTCTTGCTGGATCCAAAGTTGATCCTTGATTTCATCGATCTTTTGCACAAGGACCCAAATACTCCTCTACCTGATCTGATCCTCACTCCTGGCCAGAGCCACATGCTTAATGCCTTTATAGGCGAAGAAAAATGGAAATTTGAGAAGGCTAGACAGGCAAAAAAAGCTTAGTACAAGAAAGAGTGTTTTCCGAAGAAGAATGTTGTAAACATGTCTCCTAAAGAAGTTGTGAATCTGCAAAAGCAGATCAAAGACCTCGGTGATGAATTTGATGTGTATCCTGCAGATTGGCTAGGTGCCAAAGTCAAATTTGTCAAACTAGTTGAGGGTTTCAAACCAAAGATTGCAGCTACGTGGCAACAAAAATTCCTCAGGATGAGACATCTGCTCAGCCTACTGAAGAACAAGCAAGCAAAGCTGATGAAAATCAGACTGTTGAAGAAAATGAGAGTACCAGGGTTGCTGAAGAAATTCCAGCCACCGAAGAAATTGCCAGGGCAAACTCCAATGTTGCGCCTAAAGAACAAACCAGGCCAGTTGAAGCATCCGCTACTGCGCCTGACAAAACTATGTTGGGGAACGCAGTATTTCAAAAAAAATCCTACAATCACGCAAGATCTATCTAGGAGATGCACAGCAAAAAGAGGGGAGAGTGTGTCCATGTAACCTCGTAGACCGAAAGCGGAAGCGTTTAGTAACGTGGTTGATGTAGTCGAACGTCTTCGGGATCGAACCAATCCAAGCACTGAACATATGGCACCTCCGTGTTCAGCACACGTTCAACATGATGACGTCCCTGGAGCTCTTGATCCAGTTGAGAACGAGGGAGCGTTCTGTCAGCATGACGGCGTGTTGACAGTGATGATGAAGTTACCAGCGTAGGGCTTCGCCTAAGAACTATGACGATATGACCGAGGAGTGTAACTATGGAGGGGGCACCGCACACGGCTAAGAGAAGACTTGGTGTGCCTTTGGGGTGCCCCCTGCCCACGTATATAAAGGAGGGAGGGAGAGAGGGCGACCATCCTAGGGACGCACCAAGTGTAGGGAGTCCTACTAGGACTCCCAAGTCCTAGTAGGATTTCCTTTCCTTTTTAGAGTAGCTAAGAAGGAAAGGGCGGAGAGGGAGAAGGAAAGGAGGGGTCATGCCCCCACCCCTTGTCCAATTCGGTTTGGGCAGGAGGGGAGGCGCGAGCCAACTCGTGGCCCTTCTTCCCTCTCTCCACTAAATCCCAATAAGGCCCATTAACTTCCCCCCGTGAATTCCCGTAACTCTTCGGTACTCCGAAAAATACCTGAATCACTCGGAACCATTCCTATGTCCGAATATAGCCTTCCAATATATCTACCTTTACCTCTCGACCATTTTGAGACTCCTCGTCATGTCCGTGATCTCATCTGGGACTCCGAACAAACTTCGGTCATCAAATCACATACTCATAATATAAATCGTCATCGAACGTTAAGCGTGCGGACCCTACGGGTTCGAGAACTATGTAGACATGAACGAAACACATCTCTAGTCAATAACCAATAGGGGAACCTGGATGCTCATATTAGCTCCTACATATTCTATGAAGATCTTTATCGGTCAAACTGCATAACAACATACATCATTCCCTTTGTCATCGGTATGTTACTTGCCCGAGATTCGATCGTAGGTGTCATCATACCTAGTTCAATCTCGTTACCGGCAAGTCTCTTTACTCGTTCCGTAATGCATCATCCCGCAACTAACTCATTGGTCACATTGCTTGCAAGGCTTATAGTGATGTGCATTACCGAGAGGGCCCAGAGATACCTCTCCGATACACGAAGTGAAAAATCCTAATCTCAATCTATGCCAACCCAACAAACACCTTCGGAGACACTTGTAGAGCATCTTTATAATCACACAATTACATTGTGATGTTTGATAGCACACAAAGTGTTCCTCGGGTATTTGGGAGTTGCATAATCTCATAGTCAGAGGAATATGTATAAGTCATGAAGAAAGCAATAGCAATAAAACTTAACGATCATTATGCTAAGCTAACAGATGGGTCTTGTCCATCACATCATTCTTTAATGATGTGATCCCGTTCATCAAATGACAACACATGTCTATGGTCAAGAAACTTAGCCATCTTTGATTAACGAGCTAGTCGGGTAGAGGCATACTAGGTACACATTGTTTGCCTATGTATTCACACATGTACCAAGTTTCCGGATAATACAATTCTAGTATGAATAATAAAAATGTATCATGATATAAGGAAATATAAATAACACCTTTATTATTGCCTCTAGGGCATATTTCATCCAGTCTCCCACTTGGACTAGTGTCAATAATTTAGTTCACATCGTCATGTGATTTAACACCAATAGTTCACATCTTTATGTGATTAGTTCACATCGCCATGTGACTATCACCTAAAGGGTTTACTAGAGTCAATAATCCACATCGCTATGTGATTAACACCCAAATAGTACTTAAGGTGTGATCATGTTTTTCTTGTGAGAGAAGTTTAGTCAACGGGTCTGTCACATTCAGAGTCGTATGTAATATGCAAATTTCTATGTTTACAATGCTCTGCATGGAGCTACTCTAGCTAATTGCTCCCACTTTCAATATGTATCTAGATTAAGACTCAGAGTCATCCAGATCGGTGTTAAAGCTTGCATCAACGTAACTCTTTACGATGAACTCTTTATCACCTCCATAATCGAGAAATATTTCCTTATTCTACTAATGATAATTTTGACCGTTGTCCAGTGATCCACTACTTGATCACTATTGTACCCTCTTGCCAAACTCATGGTGAGGTACACAATAGGTCTGGTACACAGCATAGCATACTTTATAGAATCTATGACTGAGGCATAGGGACTGACTTTTCATTCTCTTTCTATTTTCTATCGTGGTCGGGTTTGAGTCTTTACTAAACTTCACACCTTACAACTCAGGAAAGAACTCCTTCTTTGACTCACCCATTTTGAACTCCTTCAAAATGTTATCAAGGTATGTACTTATCGAAAGTCTTATCAAGTGTTTTGATCTATCTTTATAGATCTTGATGCCCAATATGTAAGTAGCTTTACTGAGGTCATTCATTGAAAAATTCTTATTCAAGTATCCTTTTATGCTATCCAGAAATTTTGAATTATTTCCAATCAACAATATGTCATTCACATATAATATCAGAAATACTACAGAGCTCCCACTCACTTTCTTGTAAATACAGGCTTCTCCGAAAGTCTGTATAAAATTGTCGGGGAACGCAGTAATTTCAAAAAAAAAATCCTACACACACACACAAGATCATGGTGATGCATAGCAACAAGAGGGGAGAGTGTCTTCCACGTACCCTCGTAGACCGTAAGCGGAAGCATTATGACAACGCGGTTGATGTTGTCGTACGTCTTCACGATCGACCGATCCTAGTACCAAACGTACGGCACCTCCGCGATCTGCACACGTTCATCTCGGTGACGTCCCATGAACTCACGATCCAAGAGAGCTTCGAGGGATAGTTCCGTCAGCACGACGGCGTGATGACGGTGTTCATGAAGCTACTGACGCAGGGCTTCGCCTAAGCACCGCTACGATATGACCGAGGTGGATTATGGTGGAGGGGGGCACCGCACACGGCTAAAAGATCAATGATCAACTTGTGTGTCTATGGGGTGCCCCCCTCCCTCGTATATAAAGGAGTGGAGGAGGGGGAGAGGCCGGCCCTCCTAGGCGCGCCTCAAGGGGAGTCCTACTCCCACCGGGAGTAGGACTCCAACCCTTCCAAGAGTAGGAGTAGGAGAGAGGGAAGGAGGAGAGAGGGGGAAAGAAAGGGGGGCGCCGCCCCCTCCTTGTCCAATTTGGACTAGAGGTAGAGGGGGCGCGCGGCCTACCCTGGCCGCCCCTCCTCTTCTCCACTAAGGCCCAATAGGCCCATTACACTCTCCAGGGGGTTCCGGTAACCCCCCGGTACTTCGATTTTTGTCCAAACTTGCCCGGAACCCTTCCGAAGTCCAAACATAGTCATCCAATATATCAATCTTTATGTCTCGACCATTTTGAGACTCCTCGTCATGTCCGTGATCATATCCGGGACTCCAAACTACCTTCTGTACATCAAAACACATAAACTCATATAACTGATCGTCACCGAACGTTAAGCGTGCGGACCCTACGGGTTTGAGAACTATGTAGACATGACCGAGACTCATCTCCGGTAAATAACCAATAGTGGAACCTGGATGCTCATATTGGCTCCTACATATTCTACGAAGATCTTTATCGGTCAAACCGCATAACGGTATATGTAGTTTCCTTTGTCATCGGTATGTTACTTGCCCGAGATTTGATCGTCGGTATCTCAATACCTAGTTCAATCTTGTTACCGGGAAGTCTCTTTACTCGTTCTATAATGCATCCTCCCGCAACTAACTCATTAGTTACATTGCTTGCAAGGCTTATAGTGATGTGCATTACTGAGAGGGCCCAGAGATACCTCTCCGACAATCGGAGTGACAAATCCTAATCTCGATCTATGCCAACTCAACAAGTACCATCGGAGACACCTGTAGAGCACCTTTATAATCACCCAGTTACGTTGTGACGTTTGGTAGCACACAAAGTGTTCCTCCGGTACTCGGGAGTTGCATAATCTCATAGTCATAAGAACATGTATAAGTCATGAAGAAAGCAATAGCAACAAACTAAACGATCATCGTGCTAAGCTAACAGATGGGTCAAGTCAATCACGTCATTCTCTAATGATGTGATCCCGTTAATCAAATGACAACTCATGTCTATGGTTAGGAAACATAACCATCATTGATTCAACGAGCTAGTCAAGTATAGGCAAACTAGTGACACTCTGTTTGTCTATGTATTCACACATGTACAAAGTTTCCGGTTAATACAATTCTAGCATGAATAATAAACATTTATCATGATATAAGGAAATACAAAAACAACTTTATTATTGCCTCTAGGGCATATTTCCTTAAGTCTCCCACTTGCACTAGAGTCAATAATCTAGATTAATTGTAATGATTCTAACACCCATGGAGTCTTGGTGCTGATCATGT
The DNA here is from genome assembly GCF_002162155.2 of Triticum dicoccoides. Lineage (NCBI taxonomy): Eukaryota > Viridiplantae > Streptophyta > Magnoliopsida > Poales > Poaceae > Triticum > Triticum dicoccoides. Next base: position 393,167,710 of record NC_041390.1, on the reverse strand, counting down.
TTTGCTCATGAGAGAGGCTTATCAACTGGTCTGCAACATTCAGATCCGTATGTATCTTGCAAATCTCTATGTCTCCCTCCTTGACTTGATCACGGATGGAATTGAAGCGTCTCTTGGTGTGCTTGGTTCTTTTGTGAAATCTGGATTCCTTTGCCAATGCAATTGCACCAGTACTGTCACAAAAGATTATCATTGGACCCGATGCACTAGGTATGACACCTAGATCGGATATGAACTCCTTCATCCAGACTCCTTCATTTGCCGCTTCCGAAGCAGCTATGTATTCCACTTCACACATAGATCCCGCCACGATGCTCTGCTTGGAACTGCACCAACTGACAGCTACTCCATTTAATAAAAACACGTACTCGGTTTGTGACTTAGAGTCATCTGGATCAGTGTCAAAGCTTGCATCGACGTAACCATTTACAACAAGCTCTTTGTCACCTCCATAAATGAGAAACATATCCTTAGTCCTTTTCAGGTATTTCAGGATGTTCTTGACCGATGTCCAGTGATCCATTCCTGGATTACTTTGGTACCTCTTTGCTAAACTTATAGCAAGGCACACATCAGGTTTGGTACACAGCATTGCATACATGATAGAGCGTATGGCTGAAGCATAGGGAACACCTTTCATTTTCTCTCTATCTTCTGCAATGGTCGGGCATTGAGTCTGACTCAACTTCACACCTTGTAACACAGGCAATAACCCTTTCTTTGCTTGATCCATTTTGAACTTCTTCAAAACTTTATCAAGGTATGTGCTTTGTGAAAGTTCAATTAAGCGTCTTGATCTATCTCCATAGATCTTGATGCCTAATATATAAGCAGCTTCACCGAGGTATTTCATTGAAAAAATCCTATTCAAGTATCCTTTTATGCTATCTAGAAATTCTATATCATTTCCAATCAACAATATGTCATCCACATATAATATTAGAAATGCTACAGAGCTCCCACTAACTTTCTTGTAAATACAGGCTTCTCCAAAAGTCTGTATAAAACCATATGCTTTGATCACACTATCAAAACGTTTATTCCAACTCCGAGATGCTTGCACCAGTCCATAGATGGATCACTGGAGCTTGCACACTTTGTTAGCACCCTTTGGACCGATAAAACCTTCAAGTTGCATCATATACAACTCTTCTCCCAGAAATCCATTCAGGAATGCAGTCTTTACATCCATTTGCCACATTTCATAATCATAAAATGCGGCAATTGCTAACATGAGTTGGATGGACTTAAGCATCGCTACGGGTGAGAAGGTCTCATCGTAGTCAACTCCTTGAACTTGTCGAAAACGTTTCGCAACAAGTCAAGCTTTGTAGACAGTAATATTACCGTCAGCGTCAGTCTTCTTTTTGAAGATCCATTTATTCTCGATGGCTTGCTGATCATCGGGCAAGTCAACCAAAGTCCATACTTTGTTCTCATACATGGATCCTATCTTAGATTTCATGGCCTCAAGCCATTTTGGGGAATCTGGGCTCATCATCGCTTCCTCATAGTTCGTAGGTTCGTCATGGTCAAGTAACATGACTTCCAGAACAGGATTACCATACCACTCTGGTGCGGATCTCACTCTGGTTGACCTATGAGGTTCGGTAGTAACTTGATTAGAAGTTTCATTATCATCATCATTAGCTTCCTCACTTACTGGTGTAGGAATCACTGGACCTGATTTCAGTGATGAACTACTTTCCAATAAGGGAGAAGGTACAATTACCTCGTCAAGTTCTACTTTCCTCCCACTCACTTCTTTCGAGAGAAACTCCTTCTCTAGAAAGGATCCATTCTTAGCAACGAATATCTTGCCTCCGGATCTGTGATAGAAGGTGTACCCAACAGTCTCCTTTGGGTATCCTATGAAGACACATTTCTCCGATTTGGGTTCGAGCTTATTAGGTTGAAGCTTTTTCACATAAGCATTGCAGCCGCAAACTTTAAGAAACACAACTTGGGTTTCTGGCCAAACCACAGTTCATAAGGTGTCATCTCAACGGATTTAGATGGTGCCCTATTTAACGTGAATGCAGCTGTCTCTAAAGTGTAACCACAAAATGATAGCGGTAAATCAATGAGAGACATCATAGATTGCACCATATCTAGTAAAGTACGATTACGAGTTCGGACACACCATTACGTTGTGGTGTTTCGGATGGCGTGAGTTGCGAAACTATTCCGCATTGTTTCAAAACAAGACCAAACTTGTAACTCAAATATTCTCCTCCACAATCAGATCGTAGAAACTTTATTTTCTTGTTACAATGATTTTCAACTTCACTCTGAAATTTTTTGAACTTTTCAAATGTTTCAAACTTATGTTTCATCAAGTAGATATACCCATATCTGCTCAAATCATCTGTGAAGGTGAGAAAATAACGATGCCCGTCGCGAGCCTCTATATTCATCGGACCACATACATCAGTATGTATGATTTCCAACAAATCTGTTGCTCGCTCCATTGTTCCGGAGAACGGTGTTTTAGTCATCTTGCCCATGAGGCATGGTTCGCAAGTACCAAGTGATTCATAATCAAGTGATTCCAAAAGTCCATCAGCATGGAGTTTCTTCATGCGCTTTACACCAATATGACCTAAACGGTAGTGCCACAAATAAGTTGCACTATCATTATCAACTCTACATCTTTTGGCCTCAATACTATGAACATGTGTATCACTACTATCAAGATTTAGTAAAAATAGACCACTCATCAGCGGTGCATGACCATAAAATATATTACTCATACAAATAGAACAACCATTATTCTCTGATTTAAATGATTAACCGTCTCGCATCAAACAAGATCTAGATATAATGTTCATGCTCAACGCTGGCACCAAATAAAAATTATTTATGTCTAATACTAATCCTGAAGGTAGATGTAGAGGTAGCATGATGACGGCAATCACATCGACTTTGGAACCATTTCCCACGCGCATCGTCTCCTCGTCCTTAGCCAATCTTTGCTTAATCCGTAGCCCCTGTTTCGAGTTGCAAATGTTAGCAACTGAACCAGTATCAAATACCCAGGCACTACTGCGAGCATTAGTAAGGTACACATCAATAACATGTATATCAAATATACCTTTCATTGTGCCATCCTTCTTCTCTGCCAAATACTTGGGGCAGTTCCGCTTCTAGTGACCAGTTCCTTTGTAGTAGAAGCACTCAGTCTTAGGCTTAGGTCCAGACTTGGGTTTCTTCACTTGAGGAGCAACTGGCTTGCTGTTCTTCTTGAAGTTCCCCTTCTTACCTTTACCCTTTTTCTTGAACTGGTGGTCTTGTTGACCATCAACACTTGATACTCCTTCTTGATTTCCACCTCCGCAGCTTTTAGCATTGCGAAGAGCTCGGGAATCGTCTTATCCATCCCTTGCATATTATAGTTCATCTCTAAGCTCTTGTAGCTTGGTGGTAGTGATTGAAGAACTCTGTCAATGACACTATCATTAGGAAGATTAACTCCTAGTTGAGTCAAGTGGTTGTGGTACCCAGACATTCTGAGTATATGTTCACTGACAGAACTATTCTCCTCCATATTGCAGCTGTAGAACTTATTGGAGACTTCATATCTCTCAATCCGGGCATTTGCTTGAAATATTAACTTCAACTCCTAGAACATCACATATGCTCCATGACGTTCAAAATGTCGTTGAAGTCCCGGTTCTAAGCCGTAAAGCATGGCACACTGGACTATCGAGTAGTCATCAGCTTTGCTCTGCCAGGTGTTCATAACATCTGGTGTTGCTCCTGCAGCGGGTTTATCACCTAGCGGTGCTTCCAGGACATAATTCTTCTGTGCAGAAATGAGGATAATCCTCAAGTTACGGACCCAGTCATTGTAGTTGCTACCATTATCTTTCAACTTAGCTTTCTCTAGGAACGCATTAAAATTCAACAGAACAACAGCACGGGCCGTCTATCTACAACAACATAGACATGCAAAATACTATCAGGTACTAAGTTCATGATAAATTAAAGTTCACTTAATAGAATTACTTAACAACTCCCTCTTATATAGACATCTCTCTAATCATCTAAGTGATCACATGATCCATATCAACTAAACCATATCCGATCATCACGTGAGATGGAGCAGTTTTCAATGGTGAACATCACTAATTTGATCATATCTATTATATGATTCACGCTCGACCTTTCGGTCTCTAGTGTTCCGAGGCCATATCTGCATATGCTAGGCTCGTCAAGTTTAACCCCAGTATTCTGCGTGTGCAAAACTGGCTTGCACCCGTTGTATGTGAACGTAGAGCTTATCACACCCAATCATCACGTGGTGTCTCGGCATGACGAACTGTAGCAACGGTGCATACTCAGGGAGAACACTTATACCTTGAAATTTAGTGCGTGATCATCTTATAATGCTACCGTCGATCTAAGCAAAATAAGATGCATAAAGGATAAAAATCACATGCAATCAATATAAGTGATATGATATGGCCATCATCATCTTGTGCCTGTGATCTCCATCTCCAAAGCACCGTCATGATCACCATCATCACCGGCTTGACACCTTGATCTCCATTGAAGCATCTTTGTCGTCACACCAACTGTTGCCTCCACGACTATCGCTACCGCTTAGTCATAAAGTAAAGCAATTACATGGCGATTGCATTTCATACAATAAAACGACAACCATATGGCTCCTGCCAGTTGCCGATAACTATGTTACAAAACATGATCATCTCATACAATAAAAGTTAACGTCATGTCTTGACCATATCACATCTCAACATGCCCTGCAAAAACAAGTTAGACGTCCTCTATTTTGTTGTTGCAAGTTTTGTGTGGCTGCTACGGGCCGAGCAAGAACCGTTTGTACCTATGCATCAAAAACCACAACGTGGTATAGTGATTGCTTTTTGATCTTCAGAAAGAACCTTGTTCATTGAATCCGATTCAACTAAAGCTGGAGAAACACACACCCACTAGCCACCTGTGTGCGAAGCACGTCGGTAGAACTAGTCTCGCGTAAGCGTACGCGTAATGTCGGTCTGGGCCGCTTCATCCAACGATGCTGCTGAATCAAGATTAAACTAGTGATGGCAAGCAATATGTATATTCCCACACCCACAACTCCTTTGTGTTCTACTCGTGCATATGACATCTACGCATAAACCTGGCTCTGATACCATTATTGGGAAACGCAGTAATTTCAAAAAAAAATCCTATGCACACACAAAATCATGGTGATGCATAGCAACGAGAGGGGAGAGTGTCATCCACGTACCCTCATAGACCGTAAGCGGAAGCGTTATGACAACGCGGTTGATGTAGCCATACGTCTTCACGACTGACCGATCCTAGTACCGAATGTACGGCACCTCCGCGATTTGCACACGTTTAGCGCAGTGATGTCCCACGAACTCACGATCCAGTAGAGCTTCGAGGGAGAGTTCCGTCAGCACGACGGCATGACGACGGTGTTGATGAAGCTACCGAAGCAGGGCTTCGCCTAAGCACCGCTACGATATGACCGAGGTGGATTATGGTGGATGGGGGCACCGCACACGACTAAAAGATCAATGATCAACTTGTGTGTCTATGGGGTGCCCCCCTCCCTCGTATATAAAGGAGTGGAGGAGGGGGAGAGGCCGGCCCTCCTAGGCGCGCCTCAAGGGGAGTCCTACTCCCATCGGGAGTAGGACTCCAACCCTTCCGAGAGTAGGAGTAGGAGAGAGGGAAGGAGGAGAGAGGGGGAAAGAAAGGGGGGCGCCGCCCCCCTCCTTGTCCAATTTGGACTAGAGGTAGAGGGGGTGCGCGGCCTACCCTGGCCGCCCCTTCTCTTCTCCACTAAGGCCCAATAGGCCCATTACACTCTCCAGGGGGTTCCGGTAACCCACCGGTACTCCGGTTTTTGTCCGAGCTTGCCCGAAACCATTCCAAAGTCCAAACATAGTCATCCAATATATCGATCTTTATGTCTCGACCATTTCGAGACTCCTCGTCATGTCCGTGATCATATCTGTGACTCCGAACTACCTTCGGTACATCAAAACACATAAACTCATATTATCGATCATCACCGAATGTTAAGAATGCGGACCCTACGGGTTCGAGAACTATGTAGACATGACCGAGACTCATCTCCGGTCAATAACCAATAGCGGAACCTGGATGCTCATATTGGCTCCAGCATATTCTGTGAAGATCTTTATCGGTCAAACCGCATAACGTTATACGTAGTTCCCTTTGTCATCGGTATGTTACTTGCCCGAGATTCGATCGTCGGTATCTCAATACCTAGTTCAATCTCATTACCGGCAAATCTCTGTACTTGTTCTGTAATGCATCATCCCGCAACTAACTCATTACTTACATTGCTTGCACGGCTTATAGTGATGTGCATTATCGAGAGGGCCCAGAGATACCTCTCCGACAATCCGAGTGAAAAATCCTAATCTCGATCTATGCCAACTCAACAAGTACCATCGGAGACACCTGTAGAGCACCTTTATAATCACCCAGTTACGTTGTGATGTTTGGTAGCACACAAAGTGTTCCTCCGGTACTCGGGAGTTGCATAATCTCATAGTCATAGGAACATGTATAACTCATGAAGAAAGCAATAGCAACAAACTAAATGATCATCGTGCTAAGCTAACGGATGGGTCAAGTAAATCACATCATTCTCTAATGATGTGATCCCATTAATCAAATGACAACTCATGTCTATGGTTAGGAAACATAACCATCATTGATTCAACAAGATAGTTAAGTAGAGGCAAACTAGTGACACTCTGTTTGTCTATGTATTCACACATGTACAAATTTTCCGGTTAATACAATTCTAGCATGAATAATAAACATTTATCGTGATATAAGGAAATATAAATAACAACTTTATTATTGCCTCTAGGGCATATTTTCTTCAAAAACCATATGCTTTGATCACACTATCAAAGCATACATTCCAACTCCGAGATGCTGGCACCAGTCCATAAATGGATCACTAGAGCTTACACACTTTTTAGCACCTTTTGGATTAACAAAACCTTCTGCTTGCATCATATACAACTCTTCTTTAAGAAATCCATTAAGGAATGCAGCTTCGACATCCATTTGCCAAATTTCATAAAATTTGGCAATTGCTAACATGATTCGGAGACTTTAAGCATAGATACGAGTGAGAAGCTCTCATCGTAGTCAACACCTTCAACTTGTTGAAAACCTTTTGCGAAAATTCAAGCTTTGTAGGTAGTAACACTACTATCAGCGCCCTTCTTCCTCTTGAAGATCCATTTAATCTCAATGGCTCACTGATCATCGAGCAAGTCAATCAAAGTCCATACTTTGTTCTCATACATGGATCCCATCTCAGATTTCATGGCCTCAGGCCGTTTCACGGAATCTAGGCTCATCATCGCTTCCTCATAGTTCATAGGTTCGTCCTGGTCTAGTAACATGACTTCCAGAAAGGATTACCATACCACTCTGGTGCGGAACGTACTCTGTTTGACCTACGAGGTTCGGTAGTAACTTGATCTGAAGTTTCATTATCATCATCATTAGCTTCCTCACTTATTAGTATAGGCATCACTGCAGCTGATTTTTGTGATGAACTACTTTTCAATTCAAGAGAAGGTACAACTACCTCATCAAGTTCTACTTTCCTCTCAGTCACTTCTCTCGAGAGAAACTCCTTCTCTAGAAAGGATCCATTCTCAACAACAAAGATCGTGCCTTCGGATCTGTGATAGAAGGTGTACCCAACAGTTTCTTTTGGGTATCCTATGAAGACACACTTCTCCAATTTTGGTTTGAGCTTATTAGGCTGAAGTTTTTTCACATAAGCATCGCAACCCCAAACTTTAAGAAATGACAGCTTAGGTTTCTTGCTAAACCATAGTTCATACGATGTCGTCTCAACGGATTAGACGGCGCCCTTTTTAACGTGAATGCAGCTGTCTCTAATGCATAACCCCAAAACAATAGTGGTAAATCGGTAAGAGACATCATAGATTGCAACATATCTAATAAAGTACAGTTACGACATTCGGACACACCATTACTCTGTGGTGTTCCAGGTGGCATGAGTTGTGAAACTATTGCACATTGTTTTTAAATGAAGGCCAAACTCGTAACTCAAATATTTGCCTCCACGATCAGATCGTAGAAACTTTATTTTCTTGTTACAATGATTCTTAAATTCACTTTGAATTTCTTTGAACTTTTCAAATGTTTCAGACTTGTGTTTCATTAAGTAGATATACCCATATCTACTTAAATCATCTATGAAGGTCAGAAAATAACGATACCCATTGCGAGCCTCAACACTCATCGGACCACATACATCAGTTTGTATTATTTCCAATAAGTCAATGGCTCGCTCCATTGTTCCGGAGAATGGAGTTTTAGTCATCTTGCCCATGAGGCATGGTTCGCAAGCATCAAGTGATTCATAATCAAGTGATCCAAAAATCCCATCAGCATGGAGTTTCTTCATGCAGTTTACACCAATATGACCTAAACGGCAGTGCCACAAATAAGTTGCACTATCATTATTAACTTTCTATCTTTTGGCATCAATATTATGAATATGTGTATAACCACGATCAAGATTCAAAGAACCATTCACATTGGGTGTATGACCATTGAAGGTTTTATTCATGTAAACAGAACAATAATTATTCTCCGGCTTAAATGAATAACTGTATTGCAATAAACATGATCCAATCATATTCATGCTCAACACAAACACCAAATAACATTTATTTAGGTTCAACACTAATCCCGAAGGTAGAGGGAGTATGCGATGGTGATCTTATCAACCTTGGAATCACTTCCAACACACATCGTTGCCTCGCCCTCAACTAGTCTGAGTTCAGTTTGTAACTCCTGTTTCGAGTTACTAATCTTAGCAACTGAACCGGTATCAAATACCCTTGGGGTACTATGAACACTAGTAAAGTACACATCAATAACATGTATATCAAATATACCTTTGTTCACTTTGCCATCCTTCTTATCCGCCAAGTATTTGGGGTAGTTCTGCTTCCAGTGACCATTCCCTTTGTAGTAGAAGCACTTAGTTTCAGGCTTAGGTCTAGCTTTGGGTTTCTTCACGGGAGTAGCAACTTGATTGCCATTCTTTCTTGAAGTTCTCTTTATTTTCCTTTGCCCCTTTTCTTGAAACTAGTGGTCTTGTTAACCATCAATACTTGATGCTCTTTCTTGATTTTTACCTTCGCTGATTTTAGCATCGCGAAGAGCTCGGGAATTGTTTTCGTCATCCCTTGCATATTATAGTTCATCACGAAGTTCTAGTAACTTGGTGATAATGACTAGGGAACTCTATCAATCACTATCTTATCTGGTAGATTAACTCCCACTTGATTCAAGCGATTGTAGTACTCAGACATTTTGAGCACATGCTCACTGGTTGAGCTATTCTCCTCCATCTTGTAGGCAAAGTACTTGTCAGAGGTATCATACCTATTGACTCGGGCATGAGTCTGAAATACCAATTTCACCTCTTGGAACATCTTATATGCTCCTTGGCATTCAAAAACGTTTTTGAAGTCCCGGTTCTAAGCCGTAAAGCATGGCGCAGTAAACTATCAAGTAGTCATCATACCGATCTTGCCAAACGTTCATAACGTCTGTATCTGCTCCTGTAATAGGTCCATCACCTAGCGGTGCATCAAGACATAATTCTTCTATGCAGCAATGAGGATAATCCTCAAATCACGGACCTAGTCCGCATCATTGCTACTATCATCTTTCAACTTAGTTTTCTCTAGGAACATATCAAAACCATAGGGGAGCTACAACGCAAGCTATTGATCTACAACATAGATATGCAAAAACTTTTAGGACTAAGTTCATGATAAATTAAGTTCAATTAATCATATAACTTAAGAACTCCCATTTAGGACATCCCTCAAGTCATCTAAATGATCACGTGGTCCATGTCAACTAAACCATGTCCGATCATCACGTGAGATGGAGTAGTCTTCAATGGTGAAGCTCTCTATGTTGATCATATCAACTATATGATTCACATTCAACCTTTCGGTCTCCAGTGTTCTGAGGCCATATCTGCATATGCTAGGATCATCAAGTTTAACCCGAGTATTCTGCACGTGCAAAACTGGCTTGCACCTGTTTTATGTGAACGTAGAGCTTATCACACCCAATCATCACGTGGTGTCTCGGCATGATGAACTGTTGCAAAAGTGCATACTCAGGGAGAACACTTATGCCTTGAAATTTTAGTAAGGGATCATCTCATAATGCTACTGTCGTACTAAGCAAAATAAGATGCACAAAAGATAAACATCACATGCAATCAAAATATGTGGCATGATATGGTCATCATTATCTTGTGCCTTTGATCTCAATCTCCAAAGTATTGTCATGATCTCCATCGTCACTGGCATGACACCATGATCTCCATCATCTTGATCTCTATCAACGTGTCGTCACATGGTCGTCTCGCCAACTATTTCTTTTGCAACTATTGCTATCGCATAGCGATAAAGTAAAGCAATTATATGGCGCTTGCATATTATGCAATAAAGAGACAACCATAAGGCTCCTGCCAGTTGCCGATAACTTCAACAAAACATGATCATCTCATACAACAAATTATATCACATCATGTCTTGACCATATCACATCACAACATGCCCTGCAAAAAACAAGTTAGACGTCCTCTACTTTGTTGTTCCAAGTTTTACATGGCTGCTACAGGCTTCTAGCAAGAATAGTTCTTACCTACGCATCAAAACCACAACGATTTTTCGTCAAGTGTGATGTTTTAACCTTCAACAAGGACCGGCCGTAGTCAAACTCGATTCAACTAAAGTTGGATAAACAGACACCCGCCAGCCACCTGTGTGCGAAGCACGTTAGTAGAACCAGTCTCATGAACGCGTTCATGTAATGTCGGTCCAGGCCGCTTCATCCAACAATACCGCCGAATCAAAGTAAGACGTTGGTGGTAAGCAGTATGACTATTATCGCCCACAACTCTTTGTGTTCTACTCGTGCATATATCATCTATGCATAGACCTGGCTCGGATGCCACTATTGGGGAACGCAGTATTTCAAAAAAAATCCTACGATCACGCAAGATCTATCTAGGAGATGCAGAGCAACAAGAGGGGAGAGTGTGTCCACGTACCCTCGTAGACCGAAAGCAGAAGCGTTTAGTAACGCGGTTGATGTAGTCGAACATCTTCGCGATCCAACCGATCCAAGCACCGAACGTATGGCACCTATGTGTTCAGCACACGTTTAGCATGATGACGTCACTCGAGCTCTTGATCCAGTTTAGGACGAGGAGAGTTCCGTCAGCACAACGGCGTGTTGACAGTGATGATGAAGTTACCGGCGCAGGGCTTCGCCTAAGCACTACAACAGTATGACCAAGGTGTGTAACTATGGAGGGGGCACCGCACACGGCTAAGAGAAGACTTGGCGTGCCTTTGGGGTGCCCCCTGCCCACATATATAAAGGAGGGAGGGAGAGAGGTCGACCCTCCTAGGGGCGCGCCAAGTGTAGGGAGTCCTACTAGGACTCCCAAGTCCTAGTAGGATTCCCTTTCCTTTTCAGAGTATGAAAGAAGGAAAGGAGGGGCCGCGCCCCACCCCTTGTCCAATTTAGTTTGGGCAGGGGGGAGGCGCCGCCACCTCATGGCCCTTCTTCCCTCTCTCCACTAAAGCCCATTAACTTCCCCCGGCGAATTCCCGTAACTCTCCAGTACTCCGAAAAATAACCGAATCACTCGGAACCATTCTGATGTCAGAATATAGCCTTCCAATATATCAATCTTTACCCCTCAACCATTTCGAGACTCCTCGTCATGTCTGTGATCTCATCCGGGACTCCAAACAAACTTCGGTCATCAAATCAAATAACTCATAATATAAATTGTCATCGAACGTTAAGCGTGCGGACCCTACGGGTTCGAGAACTATGTAGACATGACCGAGACACATCTCCGGTCAATAACCAATAGTGGAACATGGATGCTCATATTGGCTCCTACATATTCTACAAAGATCTTTATCGGTCAAACCGCATAACAACATACGTCATTCCCTTTGTCATCGGTATGTTACTTACCCGAGATTCGATCGTCGGTATCATCATACCTAGTTCAATCTTGTTACCGGCAAGTCTCTTTACTCGTTCCGTAATTCATCATCATGCAACTAACTCATTAATCACATTTCTTGCAAGGCTTATAGTGATGTGCATTACGGAGAGGGCCCAGAGATATATCTCCGATACATGGAGTGACAAATCCTAATCTCGATCTATGCCAACCCAACAAACACCTTTGGATACACCTGTAGAGCATCTTTATAATCACCCAGTTACATTGTGACGTTTGATAGCACACAAAGTGTTCCTCCGGTATTCGGGAGTTGCATAATCTCATAGTCAGAGGAATATGTATATGTTATGAAGAAAGCAATAGCAATAAAACTTAACGATCATTATGCTAAGCTAACGGATGGGTCTTGTCCATCACATCATTAACTAATGAGGTGATCCCGTTCATCAAATGACAACACATGTCTATGGTCAGGAAACTTAACCATCTTTGATTAACGAGCTAGTCAAGTAGAGGCATACTAGGGACACACCGTTTGTCTATGTATTCACGCATGTACCAAGTTTCCGGTTAATACAATTCTAGCATGAATAATAAACATTTATCATGATATAAGGAAATATAAATAACACCTTTACTATTGCCTCTAGGGCATATTTCCTTCAAACTAAACATGTCAGGGCAACTACATCAGTTGTGCCTGAAGAAACTGAACCAATTTCATCTGCTCCTCCTACAAACTCATCACAGATGAAAAGTATCAACCTTCCTTCTACATCAGAAGTGAAGAAGACTAAAGTTGTAGAGAAGGCATCTCTGAGGAAAAGGAAAGCATCAGCAACTGCAGAGTCTTCACCTCCCAAGAAAGTGAAGACTTTGTCGAGTTCATACACCAACCCCATTGATGTTGTGCCCATTTCAATCGTGCCCTCAAAGGAGATTTTTCCCTTTGGCAAGGAATATGTCATACCTGATGACATGGATGAAGAAAATCCTTCTGCTGCTTCTTCAGAGCAGTTGGATGAAGAAATTGAAGTGGATGATATCCCTTCAACCCCGTTGGTATCATCGCCTATGCCTCAGTTCACAGCTGAAGAGGCAGGCGTTGAAGAAACTGATGAAGAAGATGAGGATGTGGATATTGGCTCTACCACTCCTGTGCTCAATGATGATTATTGGGAAAGGCTTCACCCCAATTCACCTTTGACCACTCCATTGCATCATATTCCTCAGTCCCCAATTCAAATTGAAGAGATTCATACAGGCTCTGATGGACCTCATGCCTCACTTCTGTCTATACCAGAAGAAGTTCCAGCCACTATGCTGAAGAAATGGAGGCCAAGACTGCTGCTGATGAAACTGCTACTGAAATTCCTCAGTCCGTGGCTCCAGAGGTTGTGCACCAAGAGGTTGTGAAGCCATCCACTGTAAATCTTCAGCCGGAGCAACAAAATCCTCATACCAAGAAGAAGAATTCAAAGCTGATGATTTCTTTGCTGAGCATCATTTCTTCACGGATTATAATCCCTATGACCCTGTAGTATTTCGACGCAAGCACTTCTGGACATCCAGCCAAATGAACTTCTATTCCTCACTGTCATTCGAAAAGGACAAGGCTTTTGAACATCGTCAAATTCCTCATGTGGACATGGAATCGCTTCCTTGCTTCCAACCTGTCCTCAGTGTTCTTCATGATGCTGGGCTACTGAACTTCTGCGCTGACATCTGCGACTGGAATGAAGAACTCATTATTTAATTCTACGCCACATTGCACCTCACCAGAAATGTTGAAGATGTGAATTCTTGGGTGCTAGACTGGATGACTGAGAATACTCATTATAAAGCACTGGCCTCTGAATTGCTTCATGCCGTTCCAGTCAGTCCTCCTGTTGAAGGTGCAAGGCTTGTCTATGAAGAACTTGAACTCTCAAATCACTTGATGCAAATGTTGATGAAGCCACTGAAGCCTGGCCAAGCACCAAGGACCACATCCCTCATCAAGGAATTACTATATGTGCCAAGGACTGGTTCTCGCATCCTGACCAAAACCCTCAGTCCAATCAAGGGCCACAACTCTGATAAAGAAGAGGTTGTTGGCATCATGAAGAATTTGCTATTCAATATCATACATGGTATTCCTATCAACTACCATGATTTCTTCATGAGGACTTTGGTCAATGCTGCTCTGTCACCTTTTGAGTTGAAGCCTTATGCTCCCTAGATCATCAAATTCATCAGATCAAGGTCTTCAATTCATTACTAGACTGACTATCAAAATCATCTTAGCTACCTGCCACCGATTGAAGTCCTCAAATGGACTATTTCATCAGCTGGTGAGAAGGGCAAGGCTATTGTCATTGATGAAGGCACTCGTCCATTGGATGGACAGTTTCGCAAAGCTGCATCCTATTCCACCAATGATGACTCTGCAACACAAGACTCTGCCGCAAAACTTCAAAGCAAAATCCTCAAGCCACTGCTCCGCGTGTGATGACTAATCTTGAGCTTCTCCTCAGTCTTCATTAGAAGGTCGATTGCAACCACAAGTGGGTCAACAGTTTGGTGCAATTCTTCAGAACATGAGAGTCACTCAAAATATTGTGAAGAAGAATCACTAATATCTGCATGAAGTCTTTGACCGCACTTGGACTATTCTTTCTAACCTCTATAGTGCTGAAGATCTCAAGGAGATGGAATTTCAACAGGACTTTGACTAGGCACAACCACCTTTGAAGAAATTCAAGAAGGTCAAAGTTCCTTAGCTCGTTGCCAATTCATATTCTTCATCACGCAAGACAGATGAAGCCGAAGACTTGAACAACACCACAGCAAGCCCTACCTCAACGGACGACCCCAACAACGTCGGTGCTCCTCCATCGACATCATGATGATATTCTTCAAGGGCATTAGTCCTCACTTTTCATCCCTTTTGGTCATTCGATGACAAAGGGGAGAAATTTGAGTTAGTCTTCAAGTGGGTCTCTTATATATGGGTTGTTTTTTCTGTTAAGTTACAACTCTCGCTCTTCTGAAGTGTTTGTTGATCGAGTTGTAAACTTAAGTCCTATGGTGGTCTGATACTTTTGCTCTGTTTTCTGCATGCTATTTCCTCAAGTACCTTAATGCACGCATGCTGAATTTCGTCAAACACCATATTCCATCATGCATTTCAAATTCTTCATATCATATGTTAAATGTGTGTATGACTTACAAGATATAGGGGGAGATCTCCATGATTCTAATTAACAATGTGCATTTGCTATTCAAGGAAAATTCCTCAAATATGCACATCTTCAGGGGGATTTCTTCTATATCTTGCAATCAAATTCCTCAATATTAGTATTTACACTTCATATGTTTATCCCGTTTGAAAACTTAACCTATTTGTCATCAATCACCAAAAAGGGGGAGATTGTAAGTGCACCTAGTGCCCCTAAGTGATTTTGGTGTAATGAAGACTTATAGGTTATAGGACTAATGTGTTTGTGAGTGTCCACGGGTTCTATAAGTCTATGAGGAGTTTGATATTTACGATGAAAGTCGACCGCTAAAACTGAATGTCTTGAGTTGAAGACTTTGGTTTTCTTGAAGACTTTGAAAGTGGGGAAATTTGTATGACCTTGAAGACTTGATATTCATGCGAGGATTATGAAGCGTGAAGACTTTTGTTTTCGTAGTTTCATTTTCTCTTTCTTGAGTCAAAGGAAACATCATATTGTTAAAGGGGGTCGAGGTAAATCTAAGGAAAAGTTTCCAAGTGATGCTCATCTCAAAATCCTACATCTACCCAATCCTTTCGAGTGAAGCCATTGGACATCTCATACAGTTCAGTCAATTTCTTCAGTGACAGAGATGAATATCTTCTGGTCTCTGAGGAATTTGTTCTAACTAAGGAGTTAGGAGATCGCCAGCGTGGATTGCCTACAAGTGACGATCATGATAGCCCTGAGGAATTTGATACTCAAATTTTCGACCGTTGTTGTGATATGCGCCAGCTATCCCAAAATATCTACCAACCTAACAGTCATATCATTGAAGGGCATTTATGTCTTATCATGTCAGGCTGCTCCCTAGGCTATAAATAGCCGACCCCTACAACCACAAGTTGGTTGGCTGCTCCGAGAGAAACTAACACTTGTCATTGAGAGAATCCCATCCTCCGAGGACTTTGAGCAAAAATCATCAAGTGAGGAAAAACCCAAACCCAAACACCTACGAACCCAAAGTAATTGAGCATCATTGAAGAGATTGTTCCTATGTAGAACCGACGCTTGTTACCTTTGAGGACTGTGCATCCTCCAGACGGTTAGGCGTCATGGTCTACAGTATCCAAGAGGAAATGGTGGATCACCGAGTGACCGAGTCTATGAAGGTTTGCAAGTCACCTGAAGACTTACCATGAGTGATTGGGCGAGGTCTGTGTGACTTAAGCTCAAGGAGAATACGGTGAGGACTGTGTGTCCTCAGGTTTAAATACCTACCCACTTCAACCAGACGTACAACTGTCACAGAAGTTGGAACTGGTCTACCAAATCATCGTCTTCACCAAGCTACTGGTTCTATTTCCTCAACCCCTTCATTTCCTCATTCATGTGTTGATGTGATCGTTACTGTTTGAAGACTTTGCCTGAAGACTTTCTCAATTTCCTCAATCCGATTTCTTCGGTCACTTAGTCTTCAGCTTGCTTATACTGTATACTCACTATCTGTACTATCTGTATGTTTTGTTTCATCATGATGACTATGCTACTGCTCTGTTATGCATACACCTGAGTACTTATTCCGCTGCTTATAGTTCGTGACTTAGGAAATTCCTCAAGTTGAATTTCCTCAGTGACGAATTTGTAAAAATTACCTATTCACCCCCCTCTAGTCGATATAACGCACTTTCAAGTTGTCATTTGATAACGGGATCACATCATTAGGAATGATGTGATGGACAAGACCCATCTGTTAGCTTAGCATAATGATCGTTCAATTTTATTTCTATTGCTTTCTTCATGTCAAATACATATTCCTTCGAATATGAGATTATGCAACTCCCGGATACTGGAGAAATTCCTTGCGTGCTATCAAACGTCACAACATAACTGGTGATTATAAAGATGCTCTACAGGTATCTCCAAAGGTGTTTGTTGAGTTGGCATGGATCGAGATTAGGATTTGTCACTCTGAGTATGGGAGAGGTATCTCTGGGCCCTCTCAGTAATACACATCATAAGCTTGCAAAAGAAAACGACTAAGGAGTTAGTAACGAGGTGATGTATTACGGAACGAGTAAAGAGACTTGCCGGTAACGAGATTGAACTAGGTATAAAGATACCGGCGATGAACAAAGGGAATTATGTATGTTGTCATAACGGTTCGACCGATAAAGATCTTCGTAGAATATGTAGGAGCCAATATGGGCATCTAGGTTCCGCTATTGGTTATTGACCAGAGAGGTGTCTCAGTCATGTCTACATAGTTCTGGAACCCGTCGGGTCCGCATGCTTAACATTCGATGACAATATAGTATTATATGAGTTATGTGATTTGGTGACCGAATATTGTTTGGAGTCCCGGATGGGATCACAGACATGACGAGGAGTCTCGAAATGGTCGAGAGGTAAATATTGATATATAGGACGATGGTACTCGTACACCAAAAGTGTTTCGGGGGAACCGGGTACTTATCGGGTCACCAGAAGGGGTTCCGGGCATCCACGGCAAAAGATATGGGCCAAGAGGGGAAACGCACCAGCCACAAGTGGCTGGTGTGCCCCCCATATGGTCCAGCCAAGGTGGAGAAGGAAAGGAGAAGGAGTAAATGAAAGAAAGGGAATAGGATTGCCCCTTCTTTTCCCCCTCCCCCTCT